>NC_046660.1:98720452-98733961 GCF_010883055.1 Belonocnema kinseyi | reverse complement strand
AATCATTCCAAGGCTATTTGAAGGCACTTGACTGAAAGCGAGATTTTGGTGCATCTGGTTGAAATTTCAACCACAAGAGGTTGAAGTTTTATACAATTACGGTGGTTGAAATTTCAACTACGTGTGAATGAAAAAACGACAACACGTGTAATGGAAATTTCAACTATTCACTTGAAACTTCAACTACATGTAATCGAAATTTCAGTAAATCGAAACAAATTTTATTCGGCACAATTAGTGAATTTCAAAGGTCCCGGAAGCAAAAACTAAATTTTGTGCCCAGTAATTTTGATCAAAAACATGTAGTAATGCTGGCTTCAGGTAACCCTGCTATGTGAAACTCGAAAACTATTAATGATATCAAGATCTGCTTTGCGCAGGAATTTAGTGCTAATTAAGTGCTAATATATTCTACAAAAACCGAATTTTGTGCCCGGTAATTTTGATCAAAAACGTGTAGTAATGATGTCTTCAGATGTCTGGTATATGAAACTCGAAAATTATTCATGATAACATGTTTTCCTTTGTGCACGAATTTAGTGCTAATTAAGTGCTCTGGCTTTGTGCTGTGCAAAAAATTTGGGCGCTTTTTTTAAATTAAGAACATGTAGTAATGCTGACTTCATGTGACTCTGCTATGTGAAACTCGGAAACTATTAATGATATCAAGAACTGCTTGGCCCAGGAATTTACTACAGAGTCACCCGAAGTCAGCATTACTACATGTTTTTGGTCAAAGTTACCAGGCACAAAATTTAGTTTTTACAGAATATATCAGCACTTAATTTGCATTAAATTCCTGCGCAAAGCAGATCATGATATCACTAACAGTTTCCGAGTTTCACATAGCAGGGTTACCTGAAGTCAGCATTAATACATGTTTTTGATCAAAATTAGCGGGCACAAAATTTAGTTTTTGCAGAATATATTAGCACTTAATTAGCACTAAATTCCTGCGCAAAGCAGATCTGGATATCACGAATAGTTTTCGAATTTTACATAGCAGTGTTTCCTGAAGTCAGCATTACTACACGTTTTTGGTAAAAAAAAGTGCCCGGATTTTTCGAATAGCAGAAATCCAGAACACTTAATTAGCACTAAATTTTTGCGCAAAGGAGAATTTGATACCACTAATAGTTTCCGAGTTTCGCATACCGGAGTTGTTGCTTCAGCTGAAGCTAGCATTACCACATGTTTTTGGCCAAAATTACCGGACACAATATTTTTTTTCTGGAGCATAAATTAGCACTAAAGAAGCACTAAACTATAGCATTGTGCCCACGTCGATAAGACAATGTTGTAATTCCAGCTTCCGGGACCTGAATTTCAAATCTAGTATAATTGTTCAGGGAATTGAATAGGTTTGATTCAAGATTTTGTAATAATCCTAAATCTTAAGTAAAACCCATAAAGATTCCTTAAAAATACTGTGCTTTGCTATTCACTGCCTGTGCTAAAATAATTTTGATAAGGAATCATGAATTACATCGTACGTTTGTGTCATGAGATCCATGAGATTAATAAAGCGCTTATATAATATTTAGAAAAATAAGCAGCTTTAAAGAAGAAAAAGGCAAGGTACATTGGAATTATATTACTATTATGAATTTCGGGACCTCTTCTAGACCAAATTTTCGATACTCCTTTTTGTATTAATAACCTAAAAAAAACATACAGCAGTTAGTACCCATAGTATGAATGAAAATTTCTCATTGGAATAATAGTATTCCTACGTACCTTTTTTTTCTTTAAAGCTGCTTCTTTTTACTAAATATTCTATGTATGTCCTTTGTTATTTTTATGAATCTCACCACACAAAGAAGTAGTCGTGGGACTTTGTCACGTTACGGTCTGGCTTCGCAAGAAGTATGATGGCGCATGGGTGCATGCGCATCTTCATTAATTTTCAATCCACATTTGATTGAATTTTATTTTAATTCAACATATTTCTAACAGTACAAGTTGTGTTAAAGGCCAAGGCAAACAATGCCCGAAACCGTGTTTACTTCGAATATTGAGTGTAATACGTTTGAAACCTTAGATTCTTTTTTAATTGGTCTGAAATGACAGAGCACTCTTGGGGGCTCTCTATATACTCTGTGGAAGATTTTTCACCACTTTGACCCCCCTCCCCGCCCCTTTTGGTGGAAATACGTGGCCTTTTTACGACTACGCCGTGACTGCTCTGTCCTCGTAGACTTCTTCCATATTTAGGAAAATTTTAATATTCGTGGTATTGAAAATCAAGGAAGCCCAAAGGTGCGGTGAATTTCCTGAATTTTCGGAATGATACAAGGAAGGAAGTCCCTGGAACCCCTCGTGAACAATCGCTAATTTTTGACACCCCCTTCCCCCTCCAACAACTGTCTACGAGGAAAATGACTGGCCCCTTATATAGAACCGAATGACTCTAATTTGGTCTCAATAATTGGCTAATTTTACATATGCTAGGAAAGTTTAATGGATATGCGTAATAATGTAGAATTTTCATGATTTTACAATAAATTTTTTCACAAGGATGAGGTATATGACATTTATAAAATGTATGGCTTAAATTAACCTAAATTTTTCTCGTAATTAGTAACGTACTTTCTGTTCAGCCTTTCAAGTCCCTACCTTTATGCAATTCTGGCTACGCCACTGATCCCAATCATGTCGAACTTTCTAAATAAACTCCAATACTCACAAGCTTTAAAGGAGATTTTAAATTAAATTACAATCAAAGTCAATAAGTAAAGTGTAAACTATGTAGTTGCATATAAAATAAGAATATAATTGGTAATTTAGACTACTGTGTCCCTAATCAAGGCAGGCGCCGTAATCCTGAATTTACATAAGATCTTCGGCTCATGAAACGTGGGATGTAAACTTCCTCTCACTGGTCGGGTTACACGTGACAGTGTTACATAACCTGCAAATTGATGCACATTGTACACGCCCGGAATCGATATGGCTGGGTTAACTCTTGGTGTCATAATCTCATTGTGTAAAGGAGTATAAAATGTCGATAATATATCGATAATATAGATATATCTCTCATTTTATTCTATATTAATGCGATATCACATGCTTCATTGGGCCCTATTTGTTTCTACATTTTAAATTTTGTTTCTGTTATGTGATGTACAAAATTATTTCCTAATTAATGCATTGCGATTGATGGAAGATATACTAAAATCCTCAATAGGTTATAAGTACAGGTAAAGCATATACATAGTTTACAGAACAAAAAACACTTGTCTCTTGCATCAATTTTAAACTTGAGTGGAAAATTAATAATTAATCTTTGCCATTTAAGTAGTTTAAAACATGTTCATTAGTTGAAATGTTCCAAATAGTTTGATTAGTGAAAGCCACGCTAAATACCGAAATTTTCCTTTTTTCATCTTTAACATCATTCCGATATTTGTAACTGAATTGCGTTTTTTTAAGTTACTCTCCAGAGATTTGCGGTTCGTTACGCGCTTGTTCCCTCGTCACGGGCTTTGCCATTGGTAATGACATTATGTCAATTTCAGGGTTCGAGGATTTCAATTCTGTATTTTCTTTGACTAAATTTTAACATTTTATCCATAATATGATGAAAAACGCTTTTTAGAATCGTTTTTATGTAATTTCAGAGGCTTTACTAAGCAATGTTCTATTTTGAAATTGTAGTGTTGTATAAATTATGCCGAAGTTTTTTAAAAAGTTGTTATGTATTTCTTGAAATATTAATTTTAAAATATAAAATAGGTTTGGAATAGGATATATATATATATATATATATATATATTCATTTATTTATATTCTATTTTAATTGATTTGTGTACATATATTTTCTTTGTTGAAATTCAAGATGAATAAAACTATTTTTAATTTAGTATCGGACCTTGTATTTTCTTCGCAGTTACGTTCTGCATTGAGATCGACCGCAAATGTCTCCTCGAGGCAGATCAGTTGATCGACTGCGATTGGACAATTGGAAACGTCGCTTAAGCGTTAAACAGTAGGTGGTTACCCTGTACGTGCAGGGTTTTAGAACGGCAGAGACTGAAACGATTTAACGACAGGAAGTTAATGAAACTGCTTTACGAGCATTGTGAGACTCTGTGGCATTCTTTATCTCTAAGAAGACTAGGTTCTTACCTTATTTTCTTAAAGTTACAAACGTTTTGATAAAGAAGATTTTTTGGCTTCTTGTTTTAAAAATTCAACTTTTATTTAGAAAATTCAAGGAAATTATTATGAACATTATACATTTCTTTCTACAAAAAGGGCTTCTTAGTTCACAAAGAGGTATCCGATTGCGAATGATAATTCTGCAGTAACTTATTTTGGAATGCATTTAAACTTTACCCGAGTCAAGTTCTTATATCATGGATAGAGAAATTTCTCACCTTCGGATGAATCGCCGTGTAAGATTCATCTTTACATAATTTAATAATGGATAAAAATAGATTTTATGATCTCTTATCTTCTTGTAGTAAGGGCATTTGCCAGATGATTCCAGAAATTTAATACTTGATACTGTGGAATGGAAAGAGTAAGATGAGAAACGGAACAGGTTGTAAACGGGTAAGAGAGCAAGCACTCGATGAACGGGAGCCTCTTCTCCCACAGGTAGTCAAGCAAGTATTTAACTTCTGAGAATCCGTGAATTTAACGATCTATCTTTGCACTACACAGGGAACTTTACGTGAATTAATGGGAAGGACAAATCAATTATTATTCTGAAATTTTTCAAATTCGAGTTCAAAATTAATTGCAACAAAAATTTTTATCTTGGATGCAGATGTCATTTCTCTGTCTGAAATTGGAAACCAGTTTCTATGCCTTGAAGACATGAAGTTATCTCTTGAGTTCAATTTGTATGACCCCAACACGTTTATAACAATCTTGTATATTTTTATGCAATATATATATATTCAATTAACTTATTTATGGATTTTCACTTGTATCATACTTGTTTGACGATGATGCTGAAAATAATTTTTTTACGTATTTCTAACGGTTCAGGAGATCCTTCTAGAAAGTTACAATTTTAATTTTTTTGAAGATAATTTTTAAGGGTTATACTCATTCAGACTAACATATTCTTAATGTTTTAATTTAAAAAACTAATTTAATAATTACAAATTTTTGACTTATCAATTTTAATCTCACTTATGAGCCGAAAAAGTTTCGACCATCTCAGCCAAGACAAGGCTCGTCTTGAGAGAAGTAAACGCCGTTTTTCCTGTCGTGGCCATAAAAGTAAGAGGAAGGCCTATGTCTCGACTCAGTTTTGAGACGCAGCCAGACATCGATATCTTGGAAACGAACTCAAGACATAACCAAGTCGAACTGAAGTCGAAGCATTTTTGCTCGGGTCGGTCGCGTGAGTCTTAACTTTAATATTTAATATCTTAGAAACTAATGCTGGTAGAATCATTTAAAGGGCACACGAATGAAAATAAAATTTGGGTAATATAAAAGGCCGATTAAAAGCACTTCTTATATCCTGGATACATTATTTTCATTTACAATCAACAAATAACGTGAATGAGCGATGTCATTTTTTAAGCATGATCAATTGTTGGAGATGAGTACCGTCAGCAACTTGATCAATGACGACGTCCCAGTGAGCCGATCGTTTCATCGCTACTGTTCATTGTAATCCCCTCGAATGCAAAATTCGTGTGAAAATCAACCCTACTTCCGAAACTCGTGGGATAACTTTCGGTTCGTTAAACCGTAAACGAGATATCCCGGCTTTCGCCAGATTCTAGAAAGTTCAACAATTTTACTTGTCGGGCAGATTCAAAGTAATTATCAAGTTCCATTAAATTCTTCGAGTTGAATTCATTGAATGATAAAGAATTTATCTATATATTTTCAATATGTAGAGAGCAAGTCACCCCCTCCTCCAAATTTACATTTCCAGAGGAAATAAATCCGTAATCTTTTTATATTCTTTTATGAATTTTATGAATGTATAGTGTATAGAAAAAAAATTAACCAATTTTTAATTGTTTTAAGAAATATAATTTATTTAAGAAATTATTTTTCCAAACATATTTTGTAATCGTATTTCCTGAATTAAACATATAATATTCAATGATTTCGTTGAAAAAAGACGATTCAATTATTCAAATAAAAGTAGCACATGTGTTGTGGTGCCTAAGGGGGGGTGAGGGAGGGTTAAAAACAAAAGTTATTAAATTATCCTTTTATTTCGTAGACACTCTTCTTCAATCCTTAAAAAAGATAGCATGTTTCGAAGAAACGCTGGAGCATTAATTCAATTTTTCGACAATCCAAAATATCCCCATGTTAATGAAATGGGAATTTGAACTGCCCTGTACCTCGAAAAGCGTTTTGTGGACCACTTTAAAATACATATATACGAATAAAATACATATATACGAACTATATTAGTGATCAAATTCTCGGCTTCGGCCAACTAAAAAAACAACGACAAGAAAAAGGTGGAGAGATATGAAGACCTTAAAAGAGAGCTCCAACGACTGTACCCAAAATTTTCAGTTTAAGTAATTGCCTTGTGATTGGTGCTCTGCACGGAGATGCGAAAATATCACTGGTTCGATACCTTAAAGCCATACCCGTGTGCCAAAAATATGCCAAGGGACTTGCGAGATGGATGCAGAAATCTGTCATCCTTGGGTCACTTCGTGCGCTCAATAGAAACGATGGTTTCATCGGTCTGTCGTTGTAATTTCATCGTGCCCTGTGATGGTCCACCTCACATTCGTGAGACATGGCCATAGGTGTGATTTACCGTGGTTCTACTCGGAGCCAGTGTCATTATTAGATGACAGTTGCTCTCATTGGGACCACGCGGTGGTCGTTTAACGCTTTCTTTTTAATTATATATACATATTTAAATGCAAAGTCATATTTTTTCACGTGATGCATCATAATTTGAAACCTGGATATTCTAAAGTAAAATATTTGAATATTTTATTTAGTCCGAATCCAGTCCGAATCCACTTTACTGTTTGTTTTTTTTCAATATATTTTCATTCTCCTTAGATTAAACCACGTGTCGAGATATATGTCCATCTATAGTTAGGTGCTTCCGTTTCAATAATATTTACCAGAACTCTGTCATTGCGGGACTCCAATGCAAACATCATAAAGCTGCATTGCGTGCTATATTTCATGTAAACACATTTTATGTTCTCTCCTAACATGACACAATACTTTTTCTTGCAGGTGCATGGTAGAAGTGGATATAGCGATAACATAAGTTCCAATTGTATTAGGGTGACAGAAAAAATCAATACCAATATAGCCAGGAGTGAATCATTCAAAAAAAGATAATAGAACGTTAGACATCTGTTTCTTTTAATTAACGTGAGGGAAATATATTCCCTAAATGTTAATGTGAATATGAATTCAATTACTATGAAAAACTTGTGTTAAATGTCAAAGTTTTATTTGTATTCCAATCCGGATGAAAGCACTGTTGCAAAAAATCAGAACATGTGTCTTTAACTGAGACCCAAAACAGATTTAGGCATAGGTGTCATCGATAAATCTAAATCAGAAGAATATATTATGTCCTTAAGTTCTTTCTTTACCTCAATAATCCTCAAAATGTAAAAAAATTTTATGTAACCCAAAAGGCAGTTGACGCTCTGACGCTCTGACGCAGGCTTTAGTCTCCACATCGCGGTCTAAGCAATTTACGTATACAAATCCGAAACTTCATGTACCACTAACTACTGTACTGACAACAACACAATTTCCCAGGCAAAACTGCAAATAGTAACTATGTTCTGTACTGGCACACTGCTATCTAGAAACTGTTGTTTTCTTCTTAAAATCTTATCACGAAGGCCTGACGGGGTTGGCAGTATTGAGATGGTACTAAAAGTTTCTGTTTCGAATTTTGTAATATTGTTAAGAATGAAAAATGAGAATATAATCTGTCCCGTAGCTCTTTTTAAGATAAGTGAAACATCAAACTAACATTCATATTTTTTATGTTACAGGTAAGCTCTTTTTGATGTCTGCCAAGATGCATTAGATGCGTAAGGAAGGTTAATGGAGTGAGGTAAGGTTTAAAGAATAAACACAATGAAATTGCTTAATGTGAGATTTGATATTATTCCGATGGGAATGACAGGAATAACGAGAAGGCTGTAGTTTAGAAACACAATGTTTAAGGTTAAGGAGAGATGTTTGTAGACGCATGTTCCTGGTGAACAGTGGTCACATCGCAACAACCACCCAACGCTTATACTCACCTAGAACGTAGAAACCCTTAAGGATAACGTGCCATCCTTTCACGTATCTTGATGTCAGAACGGTACCATCGCCATTGTGAAGAAGCCATTTCACCGATCTCATGGATACTTAACCTCACTCTCTACCGTCTCTGGCACCAGTTCGGACATTCTCAGGCACATTGAACGCGTCTGCCAAGACGTCACTGAATGTCTTTAGTTTAATGAACTTGAGATCTGGTTATGGCTTCTGAATGTTGCACCGAGTTCAGACTTTCAGAATCTGTTAAGAGGTAGATGATTCTTTCATTAATTCAATTAGTTTCCCAAATGTTTCATTTCGCGTGAACGTAATTTCTGTAGGGAAAAAATGTGAAAACACGTCGTAAGAATACCCTCACATGGACTTTAATATTTTTATCAAGGCGTGCACAGTAATTGGTAAGTTTCCTTATCAAAATGTATACTGGGTGTGTACAAAATTTTTTTTAAAATCTTGGATTATTTTGGAAAACATTCTTGTTTTTCGTAGTTTTTGTACATTTCAAAATTTTCCCTGTAGTTTGTCACCATTATGTAATACTAGGCTAGACCCCCCCCCCCAAGTATTATGATAATGTATGGATGGCCCCTAAACACAGATATTTTATTCTCGTATATTTCTAGCGAAATTGGGGGAGGGACAGGAGCCCATAAGCTTAGTTTTAAAGAATTATTTAAAAAGACTATTGAACTTTAGCGAATCGTAATTCCAGGTTTCATATATACCTTTCTGCTGTAATTAATCTGTCAATAATAAGGTAGATATCTTTAAACATTCCTCATCTACTTGAGTCTTTTCTACAGAGTTTTTCCGGTGTCAACCACTGTTTATTTACCCTGTGGTATTTACGCTCTCAGGAGCTTCCACAATGTAGCGCCAGCATTTTTGAAGAATCGTCCCTAGGGAAAGTTGTCGTAACTTTCGTGGTTTCCCTCGTCTAATCTAAACTTAAATTTCTGTGTTCCGAAAATGGGTGTAGCTAGGAGGAACGAGTCACGTTTCCATCTGCCGACAAATCGCCAGTAGCGCTAAGCACGTACGACATAACCTACATCCATGGGGAGAAACTGGAAATGAGAATGCAAAACGGGGATGAAAATCGTTTTTCTACCGTGCGTTGCATCGAATGCATTTGGCATTAGAATAAGGGGAGTTGAGTGTGTAAAAAGCTTCTATAATTTCCCCGACTGCACGAAAGAGCTTCCCAGTATAAATACTCAAGTCATGGAGAGTTACATGAGGATTGTAAGGGACATTTAAATTTTTGTACCTCATTTCCGGGTAAAAATGTCAGCACGTCAAAAATAATCTCTGAAGCCAGTTTCTGCCCGAAAGTATTGTATGAAAGTTGCTATATTCCCGGGAACTTTTTACATTCTGAACCAACGTTCTTCCGGATGTATCAATTTCCTTAGTTAATCGGTAGCTGCATATTTTAATTATATATAACCAGTTTTTGTTTTACGATAGATTATTTTTTCATTTTACTAATAAATTAAAATTGGTTTTCATGTATTGATCTCAGTTGCTAATTTGGGTTTCTTGTCTTCGGCGATAGAGGACAGCAATTTTATTTTACCACAATTGCCCAGGGAGAAATTTACGCAGATAAGCACGAAAATTCGATTTCTGGAACAGCAGAGGATTTGTAGGACGTAAACTGAACACCTTTGTGGTAAACCAATATTTCCTGATTCCAAAACTCGTGCATTTCTTGTTATCTCGAAGCTCTAATGTTATCTCTGTATTCATGTTTAACAATACCAAACCAGTTTCGAATATCCCAGCCAATGACAAGGTTGCTGAGAGTTCACATTCTATGGACCACTTTAAGCTGCCTTTATTTTCTCTATTCTGGACCGACTATTAAGCTTTTATTCTTTTTCTCTTCCATTTTCTAACAAATTTATTTCATTCACCTTTCTGCACTCTCTATAATATATAAAATATGCATTACTTTATAGAAAAGAGTAGTGTTGTCTAGTTTTCTCTAGTTCCCTTTTGTGAATGGCTGGAGTATAATAATAATAATAATTCATTCTAGAAAAAAATGGTAATCTCCACAACAAAATCAAGGGGAGGAAATATGAGAAAGTACATTTAAAACCGAATAAATTTATGAAAATAAAGATTCATACTTTACATCGTACGATTTCCTTTTCGACTTAGCCGAATTCGCCTAGAGATAAAGGATACCATTTCAGTTTCTTATTTTCAAACAATAGTGGAACCGAAGAGCTTTTTTGACTCTGTGCAGGGCGGTGTCTCTGCTTCCTTTTCCAAAGGGAGTAACTTGATATTGCATTAATGCGGGATGGTTTGACTGTGTGTGTCCAAGTCGACCGCAATATTTCGTCGGTCCGGTGTCATATGGTGTGGAACCCAGGGGTATTGCGTTTCTAATGGAGAAGAGATTTAGCCAGAGACGATTAAAGGAGATACGATATGAAGAAGTTTTCTCAAAAAAGAAACTGCACAATGTACTTGATCGCATCGACATCAGCTTCATTCAGTTATCATCGTCACCCACAAATTGAATAGGCCCGCAGCTATATTTGTACATATCATACTATCTTATTAACATGCGGGTGGGTCGACAGCAGGAAATGTGATTGAAATTTATATTTCGTAACGTTTAATTAATATTTATCACTGTCTTGGTTTTGTATCAAATTTAATTTTGTAATTTCTAGTTTTAACGAAAAAAAGGTTTAGAAGTGCCAACATTTCCATACGACTATAATTGATTTTTTCAGTAGGCCTTTTTGGGTAACCGAAGCTAAAGTAATATAATTTATATACTGTATACAATTTAAATTATTTTGCGATTATCATGCGAAAATTAGAAATAATGTTGTCGTAAAAGGTTCATTGTTATTATAAAGATTTGTTGTACGAAATTTCTATGCTTGGAAGGGTTATAACATAATACATTTGTCATTGTTGATACGAATTTTTTGATGTAAAAAAAACTTTAAAAAATTTCTTTTGTATCATCTAGAAGTGTAAACAGAGAGTATTAAATGTGAATACGGCTTATGAAGAAAGTGGATATTTTTTAGTATTTTGACTTATAGAAAATAAATTCTAGTGCAAGTGTATAGCATTTATTTGAATGTCTGATCCAAAATTAATCGAGTTATCTGTTTGTATATGTATCATTTCTGAAAGTTAACTTTGATCAAGATTAGGTCCCAATTAAAAAAATTCAAAGTTTGACATTTGTTAAATTTGTTTTGTTTTTAATACCTTTATCTACACTTTCTTAAAGCTTATTTATAATAGCAAAAGCTAATTGAAAGTTACTTCTTTCACATTATAAAGAAACATTCATCCAAGCTTTGAATGTATGAATGTATGATAATACGAACGCTTTTCTGACGTTCATATATTTAGGTTGCGTAGATATCGTTTTGTTGTCATTTTCAACGTATTCTGCACTAGTTCTAAGTTATCTTTGTGAAATCTAACATCAGTTTTGTAATTCTGTCGACTACGCCATAGATAATACTAATTTTATGATAAACTAGGTCAAAGCTAAAAAATCTACCTGACCATGTGGGTTTGCCATGCCAGTATAGATATAATCTTCACGTTTTTAATGCTAGATCTAGAAAGTTTATTTTATCATCATTAGCCAGTACCATGGTAAATTTAAGTGTAAGGTCAGAAGCATAAAATTTGTTCAAAAATAATTAATTTTATTCTTCCGTAGACGAATTAAGGTATTCTCGATATGGTTGAAATATCAAAGTCTTATTTCTAAACCAAAGTGTTAGGTTGAATTTGTTTACGACGTTTGCTTATTGTGCCTCTTAATAAATTCCATGAGATATTATCGTACATGTACTCGATCTCTAAAAAGATAATAATGAGGTATTTGGGACTGTCATTTTATCTATATTATTTTTTAAATACTAAATATCCTTTGTATGATGTAAGTGTTTACGACAATTTTTTTAAAAGACTTTGCTAGAGATTTAAAAACGGAAGAAAACGGTGAACCAAGAAAAGAGGTGACAGGTATTCGCAAAAAATGTGGTACAGTGCCATATGTAGGATTGTAAATTTTTGGCGTTATGAATTTCATTGTTTTTAAAAGTAATTAATAATGCAGTTAAATTAATTAGAAAATTTGTAATGGATCTATTTTTTTAGATTTCCATAAGTTCTTTTATATTTTAATAAGTATAAGACTTTTGTAATGTAATTTGCTTGATTCGTTATGACACTTTTATTGCTTTTGTCTGCATTACATATCATACTATGTTAATTTGTGTTAATAAAGTATTTAGTTTTTTAAATATTTTACTGATGAGTGAAGTTCTGATGTGTTTGAAGCTCAGAACGGCCACTTGGAGTGTCCAAACGTTCAGATAAACCAATTTTTTAGTGATGGCTCTTGAAGCAAGAAACAGTGTATAAATATTAATTCATTTATTATTGGTAAGGAAAAACCCTATTTGATCGACTTCTTTTAGACTATTTATAAATAAAAGTTGTAAATAGTCTGGAAGAAGTCTATCAAATAAGGTTTATCCTTACCAATACTAATTTTTTGTTTCCCTGACGTTAAATTAAGAAGTTTTACATCCCGAAGTTCTTTACGTTTTATGTTTACAATTTGTGTTACTAAAAATTGATTAAATAAAACTGATATTGAATTATTTTAAATTATAGTTGAAACAATGTTTGTAGATATAATAGAATTAGAAAACAATATTTCGTTCATTTGAACGTTTAGAACTTTGGATAGGGAAACCACCCTACAGTAGATAGGAACAAGATCAACATTTAAATGCATCAGTTTCAAAAAATAAATTAAGATTATTGTTTCTAAATAAATCTTGCATATTCGATTGAGTATTCGTATCGAAAAAATAGCACGAAATTAATCAATTAGATGTATTAAACATTTGTATTAGAGCTATTGAGGGTACATATGATTTTGTCACTTTTGTCCACAAATAGATAATCGTTTCTAGTAATGCTCCTGGTCATGACAGTTGCGTAATATATATTCGCATGATTGCCTTCAATCCAAGGTAGGATGAAGAGATTTAAGCAAGAGAAACATTCACCAGACTGCTTTAAATGGCTCAAGGTCACTTGTTATCGATTCCAGACGTCGAGTTCAAGGGGGTGATTCTAGCATCTTTCAGTTACGCAAATGCCAAACCCCAGTTTTTCTTGTTGCAGTCTCGCTGGTAATCATATGTTTTCAATGCATTATAACTCATACGTTCAATTTTT
>NC_046660.1:98700029-98720352 GCF_010883055.1 Belonocnema kinseyi | reverse complement strand
GTTAATGAATCATTGAGAGAATTTTTCTTGTTGTAAACTAACTTTAAGATCAAATAGACGAGCCTTTAGTCAATCATATGAGACTTCAATGCAATTATGTGAACCATTAGTACAACCTATTTTAAAGCTTCTTTTTTTCTGCAATTAAGTATTTGCTAAAAAAATGCGCTCAATGATATGTTAATCCCCAAACTAAACGTATATGAAAAATCGAAAAGCAGTTATATGAAACATTAAAAACTTTGGTCGCCCAGTACATGGACGCACTGAATTGGGTCATTACTATCAGACATTTTTCCATTTATTTTTCAGAACATGTTTCTTTTTTTAACTTGATGGAAAGAAATAACTTCTCTTTAATGAGGGATATATAGGCAATGAGGGCGGCTTAGGAAATCGATTTTTTCAACTTTAATCATCAATATTATAAATACAGTCTTGCTCTCATTACCAACTAAACTATCTTTTTCCGACGAGATATATTTGAAAGTATTAATATCAGCTACGGACTTTTCGTATATCTAACTGAATATTTGTTCGCATTTTGTGAATGAAATTTTAAGATTGGTTTAGAATCGAATGGTACTAAGCTTATCCATAACTTATTTAAAATATTGTTTATACGCATATACTTTCAGTTTGAACGTACATTCTTCATCGGAAGTAATATCAAAATGAAGAAACCATAGTTTGGTCGCATACAGAATATGTTGGAGATGATTGCGCATTTCGTCCAAACTTTTTAGACCGAGAAAGAAGTGAGCGGTGGAATATGGCTGTGGCCGACCCGCACCATTGCTATAACTGATGGGCTGCCTGGTATTCGATAAATTATGAACTTCCGTGTGACCTCAAGTACCGACCAACTTATATACACGGTTGCCGACTTTAAACGTCCAGGAAACGACCCTGCGTTAAATTTATTTCCTAACGCATACATTGCATAATGCATATATTTTAACGCTAAGATCAAATTTGCAAATTAAAAAATGCGATAAATATTAGTCGGTGCTAAATGTGTAATTATCTCACACAGAAGGGAAGCTTATAGGATACCTATTAGTAGGACTCATTTTAAGCGAATGCCATATGGTTAGAAAGTTACGCTCGCAGATTTTTAGGGCTGAAAATCCGTACAGCGAGTACCCACCTTTTGAGTTACTTGAATTGTAGCTTTTTGAAAAAATCTCAAAGATGGAATTAATTACTGACAGAGTTTTGCTTTTGAATTTGTAAGTTTGGTTCTTGTGATATTTCATGACGCCCATACAGCTTTTCGAAAGTTTTGAATCAAAGAAAACGATTCCCTGTTTGCTACAATGATAACTAAAGCAGCTTGAAACCATTTCGCATTTCTTTACTGCCACTATAATTCTGATCGAATATGCTTGCCCTCTGGAATTCTAGTGGAATACGGTTACTGAAATTCCAATATTTATGCGCGCAATGAGGTATGATGACATAAATATTTTATCGTTCACCATTTTGCAAATTCAAGAGGCGAACGAAGGAGCAATTTTCTCCCTTTAATGCTCCACATTTCCTACGCTAAATCTAAATATTTCCAATAAATATTTGAAATGGTCGACTCGGATCATCACAGAAAGCCGGACTGATTTTCACAGAGATCCGAACTGATCATTAAATGACTGTACTAATTATCGACATGATCATCTCTGATACTCGACTTGGTCTTTTCGCATAGTAAGCCTAACTATCTTAGAGAGGCTGTTTGGCTATCCGACATCGTCTATATTTTATTTTATATTAATTCTGATTTAAAATTTAAAAGCATTTTTTATCATTTGTGGAGAGCGAGGAATATGAGACATGATTTCAAATGTCCAAATCGTGCACATTAGCAATAGATTGGTTGGACTACGCACGGAGAAAAATGGAAAGTCAGTCTGGCCCTCTATATGTACAGGCTAACTATATTTAAGGGTCAACTATAGGATACTAATGAACCCAAGTGGGGAACCTCATGTGTCGACTTTGTGAGGCTCTTCACTTGGGGTGATTGCAAGAGAGATTTATCAGCAAACAGGATTGGGGCGGTGTTGCGGAATTAACGTGTCATTTAAATAAATAACACGAGAATTCTAAATCGACCTAAAAATTCGATAACCCTTCTCCACCGAGTGAGTCACGCCTACCCCGAAAGGGGAATTGCTTAATAATGATAATAGTAATAATTGTAAGACAGCCTTCTCGAGGGTTAAAGCCGCTATCTACAGAAGGTTAAAACAAGATGTTCAAATCGATTATCTCAGAGAGATGAATTGAACTTCTCAGATAATCGACCTAGCCATCGTAGATGGTAGATTTGATTATCCCATGCCTCTCTTATAAAAGACTGGAAATTGCAAAATTAAGTGAAACCTGCAAAAGCTGAAAATTTATATAAAATAATAAAATCTGAAAGAACTTTTGATTATTCTCGGAGAATGAGGTGTATGCGATATAATTTCATATGCAAAATCAGTGCACATTTACAATATATTGTTGTTCGGATCACGAGAGGCTAAGAACACGGCGTCAGTGCCTTGAATTGTAAGATTTCAAACACTGGAGTAAGTTCATCACTGTAACAGTAACAATTTTTTTTAAATCTAATTTTCTCTGCGATATCGCACATCTCGCTCCTTTCTTTATCCTCAATTAATGATGAGATTTTTAACACGTTTTCAGTCAGGACCAACAAGTAACAAAAAAGTGATAGCTGAGCATCGAGTGACGCCTTCGACCTTAATCCCTTGGAAGCCTCAAATTTGACTTTGAAAATTCAAAAGAAAAAACTTAGTCACTTCCCACGATGTTCTCTCTTATGCTTTTCACTCTCCATGCATGACCCAAATATCAGAAAGCAGTTTTAACTTATTAAAAATATGTTCAAATTCAATAAACAGTAAATATGCGGCTGAATGGCTAAACGACATTATTAAACCACTCCGAAAATTCTCTCGACCACAGTGGTCCCAACTCTCGTATTCTTTCGCACTGAGTACGTCGCGTCGACCACCAGATTGGATACCATTGACGCGCTTATTTAAAATGAAATATGAAAATCAATTGTATACGACAAATAAAAATTGTAAAGCTTTAGAAATAATTCTTTGGCCTCAAAAAGACTTATAAAGAGAAATTTAAATTGATTATTTGAGATTACTCCCTAAAAGTAAATGATCGATTTTAATTTTAAAGAAAGTAATGTCTTTTTCGTCTTAAATTTGAATTTACAATAATTCGTAATAATCTTATGCATTTTACATAACTTATTACTTCTTGTAAGGATTTGACTTGCACATTTAATTATTTTAAATAAGCGCGATAACGATAACCAATCAGTGTATCGACGCGACACGTGCGTATTGGGAAAGGATACCAGACTGGATGCACTGATCTTAGCCTTTTAATTTTTACGCGCATAATTGATGGACACGTATTGGCCCTCCTTCACGGGTCAATCGCCCTTCCGTGGATGTTCGGAATGAGTGAAAATAATGTGGTTGTATTGTCCATCCCGGAAAGATATATTGATTAGCCTGATAATGATTCTGAATCTCTACTAACAGTCAGACTTGCCATAAAATGAGAGCTCCTCTGTCTCTCTGAATTTTGACCCTCCATTTTTATTTGGGTATATTTCGACGAATTAATGATTTCTTCTCCGAAAAAGGTTACCAATATTTAATGAACAAAATGGTGTGATATTCTTAAAACCTACACTAGTCAACAATTTAATGTTATTATATATAACATGATAAAGGAGACTTTGAATGGCAATGAACATTCGGACTTACAAGTAAAAAATGTTTATTAATGAATTTAATACATGTTGGAGGGAACGTCGGATCAAGACTGTCTTTGCTAGGGTCCAACGCTCACTCGCGGACTTACGTGGTGCCCCCTATATTTCATTTTAATTACTACAATTCCGCCGCCCTGACCTAAATTGGTCTCGGATCTCTATTTCTAGATGAGGTCGAAGATATTTGAGGTCAATTACATTGTTCGAAGTCGTCGGTATTAATCCAAAGACTTATATATTTTTCCCCCCTAATCCCTTTGGATGGTTTCTGGGTGTTTTGATAACCTTGTATATCGGCTATAATATATCTATTGAATTGTAGCTTTCGCATGACCTCATAAGGCCCCTTACATTCAGGAGTAAGTTTATTAGAAACGCCAGAGGTACAATCAAAATTGCGGATTAAAGCTAAGTCGCCCTCAGAGTATTTGTACGTTTTCTTTCTATTCTTATCACCAGATTTTTTATTATTATAGGTTTTTATTATAGGTTTATTATAGGTTGATCAACTCCGAATAACTGATGTAACATTCAAGACAAATAACCTTAATTTTATTGCAATTAAAATAATATGTTCGTTTAAACGCAAGTTATGATTTAGTAGTCTAAAATATACATTTCTACATTCTGAGATATTATACCAAATTTACAATAATGTACCTATAAAATATTTTTAATATAAATTTCTTAAGTATTAAAGGCCAAATTAATATTCCATTCATATATCACTAATGTATAATACACAGATGTTACCAATATAATTTATAACTGCATACAATCATCAAGGTTTCTGGTAAGTTCCTTGTTTTGATACCAGTTACTCAAAATTTCAGTGAAGTGTGATTGAATCAGTGCCAAGGGCTTATGTCTGTTTCTAACAATCCTTTCAAGAACAGCTGTACCCATAAAGTTCCGACCAGAGGAATATCGATGTCTATCAAGTAGGTAGTACTTGCTTCGCCTTTGGATTCTCACAGAAACCACCTTTCTCACTCACCCTCTTCCTCTCACCTCACAGTAAAATCGAACTATGTAATTAGTTTGTAGCACCAGCTGTTGACAACATCCAATAGTTCCCAGCCTGCACGCTGAACTATCATGTATTCGCATACAATATTTAGTAAGTCGATGGCTGTATACAGTTTGATATTGTTTACTGATATCCAATTGATGTTTGTTTTACCATTAGGAATCTTGGCATTCGTCTTAATATTTGATACTGTGTTTGGAAATTTTGCAAATGAACAAGAATTGTAATAGAATCCACAAATTATAACGCAAACCTGTTTCTTTCACATAAAAAACAGATTATACAAACGTTGCAAACGACCGACAACTGCATTATGTAACAAATGAAAACTACCCACTGTATTACGTTTCAATTTGTTTTTCTAGCTCAATTTGATAATTGGAAATTGTGTGTGTTATTGCAGTTATGTAATTGGGAAAAATTCATATTTCTTTTTAATCACGGAAAATAACTTTCTATAATGATGTAACTCCTTAAGGTTATACCTTCAGTGTTCTTCTCAACGTTCATTCCTTTCTGCTCTATTTGTCGTCCTCGTTACGATGGCTCATATTTCCTTATATTGATTCATATTTTATAGGATTTTTTCAAAGTTACCGTCTTTTTATACAATGATTTAATTGTACAATAAATAAATTATGCTAATTGCCAATCAAGGAGGTTTAGAAGGTAAAAAGAATTTTACAATTTTATTTCAGATTTTATATCTTGAAGCATCCTGAAATTTAATTAATAATTGGAAAAAGTAAATGATCCTATTATTCTAAATGGTCCTTATAATTTTAATCTTTAATATTTGACTGTTTAATGCTAGTTTCAATCATTTCAAGTACTATTCATATGTTAGAATATTCATCGATACGATTCAGCAAAGAGTATTTAATATATATGACATAGGTATAGGAAACTAATTATACCTGTCGGTGTAGTCACCAGGTTTCGGATATCTGATTACTGATCATTTAAAAGATAAGTTCCATATCCGATATTTTTGCAATGGAATGCTACATGTAATATGGCATTAAGTTTGGGTGAGTCCGCATACGGAATGAGGTCAGAGTGGCTTCGTCTATGGAAAGAAGTTCATTTTAATTTTTTGGAAATTTTGACTTTAGTGTTAAAATAAACAAAAGCAGGTCGTTCTGCAGCATGGAATACAATATTCGGGGATTCTAAATTCCGTAATACTATACAGTACGCTTTCGTTACCACTTCTGAAAAATTGTTATTTTTTGTAATTGTAATATCTTTTTGTTAATTTTGATAAATGCCCACTAACTCGCTAGTTCTAAACACTGAGGCTTACTAAAGAGTTCAATATACATTGAAAAATATTTTGTACAATGTAAAAAAAGAAAAATAATATTTGCTCGTATATAGGAGCTTTCTTCGTTGACAGCTGCATTTTCTGCTTCGTTCCGATTTTAATTATTATGTCATCCTCGGTGAACGTATTGTGCAAGATGTTGAGAATCGCGGTAGATTTTTATTCTTAACGAAAGAATATCTGCAAAAATTTTAATTAAACGCTTGTAGCATCAGAAAATATGATCTTCACCTTTTTGTAAATACAACCTCTAGCGACACTCCAGTGACGGCCCCTTGTGACAAAGAACGTTGCGATAATTGGAGTTGCAGTAAAAGAAGCAATTACGAAGCCCACGTCGCATCGTGAGGCAAAATCAATTTCACCATCATATTTTGCTTTGGTATGTCACCATCGTACTTTAGTCGCGATCTGCTCCTGAAAATAGTAATATTATTGCCTCATTAAAAGTGTTAATGGATGTAATAAGTAAAAGATTTAATGCTTTCACGATGATTCATTATAATAAAAGAAGGTGTTTCGAGTTTCAATCGTGTGCAAAACTACGAATCTTGCTGACGTTTCACGAACATTCCAATTCACTTCTTTAGGGCTAACCTGAAACTAAAGATTCAGGTTCTATTATTTTCATTTATACTATTTACGATACCTTCGATTGGCCAGAGTGTCCCATCATGGAGACTAGTTGAACTAGCTAGTGCTGGTTGCGTGAAATGTTTTAGTCTGCCTTTTCTCACATGTTTCTCCCATATAGACTTTTCTACAAGGGCAGGGGATTTTAGATACTCCCGCATCACTGAGAAGGGCCTTTTTATCTTTATAGTTGTTTAGAAGTTCACCTATTTTCGCAGATGGCTTAAGTATGGTTTGGATGTTGTGTTCGCTGAGATTTCTTCCTATGTGTTGACTTGTTGTTTTGAGTGTATATTCTTATGGCTTTACCAATTTCTTAGTGTAATCGTTCTGTATTAGGATTTGTTTCAAGTTTCGTAATTCCTTTGGTAAGTTATCTTGATCTGATATTGAGACAGCTCTGTAAACAAGGGAGTTAACGACCAATTGCTTTTGAGATGGTTGGTGGAGAGAGGAGGCATGTAGGTATCTGTTTGTATGGGTAGTTTTTTTAAACTTCATGTCCTAATGTGTTATCGGATCTTTTTTAAAATAGTACGTCTAAGAAAGGCCATTTTTCCTTTTATTCAATTTCCGTGGTGAACTAGATATTAGGGTGTAATTGATTGATGAAATCGGAAAACTTGTGTAGTTCATCTAGTCCATGTCTCCAGATGAAAAAAAGTGTCGTAAACATAACGGCACCAAAATTCCAGTTTAAGCTTGGATTGGTTAAAGATTTTAGTTTCTAGATGCTCCAGAAAGATGTTGGGATTACAGATGAGATTGGAGATCCCATTGCTGCTCCTGAGGTTTGTTCGTAGAATTTGTTATCAAAATAGAAGTGATTATTTTTTCTGTGTAATATTTGCTAAAGAAGCGTGCTAGGTTATAAGTTCGTGAATTTATTGCGCTGACGATCGGTCTGAGTGGAATGTTGTTTTTTTTTGTATTTTTGGAATTTTTTAAAGTTTTTGTAGAGATGAGATTAGTAAGTATTAATTTGGATATTGTTTTGCTGTCAAGTTTAGTTTTTTAGAAGGGTTTTTGTGTTTCTGACTATTATTTTTGCGAGTTATTTTTTAAGTTTTGTATATGTATCGTCAGTTAGAAGGTGAATGATTTTGTTGTTATAGTTTTCGTTAGTCATTATTACTGTTGTATTGCATTCTTCTACGGGTAATATAATGATACCTTCATTCTGATTGAGTTCTTTAATTGCTGTTTTTTCTTGTTTTGTTAAGCTTGAGGAAGGAAGTTGGGCTTGGTGCAAGAGATTGCACTGAAAGAAATTAATTGCTGATACAGTTATATTGTTGGTTAGATCAGCAATCTGTATGGCTGGAATAGACATATCGATGGCTGATCAAACGCGCATTATGAGATCATAATGCTCTGTCCATTCAGATCAATTTATTATTTTTTGGTTGTTCATTTTTCAGATACTACACTGTGAGAAACCATAAAAAGCTTGCATGTTAGCGAAAGTACTCTAGGAACGTCAGCCATCTTGGTTTAAATTCATACATGATCACAAATCAGATCATTATGGTCTTAAAAGTCGATCATGCACTCTGGCCGATCAAAATGCTCTTGAATTCGGTATAATTTTTGTTGCATGTCAAAACGATATTGATTTCGGTGTCATTTTAAAAATTTTTTTACTGCGCTGTCAAATGTAGACCAAATGACAAATCTGAGGGTGTTTGATAGAAAAAGATGAAGTTTTAATAGTTTTTTTTGAGGTAGTATGCAAAACAAATTGGGTATATGTTGTATTTAGTATTTTCCCTCCATGCTGGTGCGCTCTGGCTAGTCGCAGGCATATTGAAGAGTATGTATAAAAACAACATAACCTGTATCTTCAGTTTTAGATTAGCTCTGAAGAAGTTAACTGCAATGATCACGAAACGTCGGAAAGATTCGTCGTTCCGCTCACGAATCAAACTCGGAACACCTGCTTTTATTATGGATAAAATAAGCTTTATTATTTAAATTGAATTTATTCACCTTTTGATTTTTTTCTGTTAATGCGAATCTGTGAAATTTCGCTGGAAATCAGTGGCACACTTCTGTCTGCCTTAATTATTGTAAATTCACTGAAAAACAGTGATAATTTACTAAAACTACAGTAGTTTTTACGGATTTCTCTGCAGAATCTTGAATGGAATTTCAGTGACCGGTTACAAATTAGGTAAATTAAACTATTTGTTTGTAACTCAACTTAAAATTCTATATACATGATAACAATTTGCACAAGTATATCTTACTCTACGACTGCTAAAAATACATTAAGGTGATATGATAGAGGTTAGTTCTACTATACATGGAGTTGGAAAAAGCTTTTAGGAATAAGATACTTCGAAAAAGTTTCAAATATCATTCTAACGTGTATTAACTTTGAAATTAAATTATGGATCTTACGTAAGAGGAATTTGAGTTACTTTTCTCATAAATTCGAGATACATTTATAGGAAAATCGAATACATTTTCACCGAATTTTTTAGTTAGAAATAAATAAATCATTTGGTAATTTAGAAAAAATTGAAAAGACAAAGTTTTAGAGTTGATTCAGTTTAAGCTATAATTTTTGTTGGAGCGTAAAATAAAAATGTATTCCAGGCACGTCCCCAGAGAAGAAAAGCGAATGAAACAAGGTTTCAGGCTCGCTATTCTGTCTGTGGCCACAGCCTTTCCGCGAAAGACCAAAAGCAAATTCCGATACTTTAATGTAATAAACTATTATTCACATACTCTGCACGTAGCTGCACTACATAACCGCATTTAACATAGAAATCATGCGTAAATCCACCATAGGGCGGATTGGAAGCTATTTAGCGCCAAATCCTAGATACGATTTGCATAGAAATATTGTAATGGAGAATAGAGATCAGAAACAAGTTGCTGCATGGTTTATCATACTTGTTAATTTAGTACACTGCGATAGGATAGTTGAAAGTGAAGTAAGTGAACTCCATTAACAATGTATTCATACATTTTTTACCTCATCTGTCAGTTTGAATCCGTATAATTCTTTCAAGGCTGTAGGTATTTTACGACGAAGATTGGTATATTTAAAAAATTATTTTTATCTCCATTAGAAACTTTTTTTTTATTATTGGTGGTTAAGAAATAGGAAATGAAACCCACTTTTCAAGATTTAGCCACTAATAGGTGCTCCCCAGACGTAAAAGAAGAAGATAAACACCTCAGTTTGAAAATGATCTTGTTGTTTATGCTCGCAGTAAACAGAAATTTAGAGAATTTTTTAGAGAATGATCTATTTGCCTAGTTTGAAAAAACTTCTTGTTTGTTTCCCCTGTAGGTATAAAGTTTTTTTAACTGTAGTTATATTGGTTTGTAGATATTTCTACTGCATAAAATATGAAGTTTATATATTGTAACATAATACACATAGAGAGAAATTGAAATAATTTGTAGGTACTATGCACGGCTTTCTTTTTTATTAGATGTTCTTAGTTCGGTTATTAGAACAGTAATTATTTTAATGTTAAATTTAATGTTCAAATTTCTATGCGAAAATTTTTCTTTAATGCCAGTACTGCCATTGGTGCTGAAAGTCACCCGGTTGAGAGTTGGCATTGTACTGGCGTAGTACCATGACGCAGTACAGTTATATTGGCTTCGTACTGTGCCAGAATTAGAAGTGGTAGTTATGAAATACTAGAAGTAGTACTGGGACAGTATTGCTTCAATAAATATCTGGTATGAGGACAGAACTGCTGATGCTGGGCAAGTACTGTGCCAACTCTTGGCCGTGTTACTTTTTGAACCAACACTAGTACTGTGGATACAGTACTTGCGCAGTACAGCACTACTTATAAATTTCAACCTATGTTAGTATTGCGACTTTCATTGAAAAATACTTTTCATTAGATACCTTATTTGAAAGTACTGTGGCTTCTTTAAAATTAAAATATGAAATTTCAAACCAGTTACGTTTCCATGATTTACATTTGATGAAGATAAGTTTTATATATTATGATTCTCTCTCAATAACCTAATTTGATTTCCGAGATACGTAGTCGTTTTTCCCCAAACAACTTATTTGTATTTATCTTATTTAATTAGTTCTCCTTTTCAAAATTTTTGTAGATTATTCTCGATAACGTTTTTTATGTTATTATATATTAATAAATTGCGATAGCTTTTGCCTCAGGTTTACTTAAAGAGGATTTGGGAATGCTTATTCTACCTACATCATAAAGCAATTAGGACTTAGGAAATGTTTATTATTTTAATACCTCCTTCCTTCTTAGAGCTTTCTTGCGGTGGCATTGTGAAATCACTGTATTATTTGTACCCGATTTAATAATAATAAAAAAATAGATAAAGGACATTATGTTTTCTATTTAATTATTTATTCGTTTAGAAAAGGAGAGTGAGATTATTCGAAATATGTTTAAAACGTTCTATGTTATACTAAAACTACAATTGATTCTTTTCAAAAGATTAGGGAGCATATTTTTAAGAAAGCTCATTATGGTTAGAAGTTTAATGGTTATCGTTTTTTCTCGACGGAATTACATTTTTTCATTTACTTGTCTACAAAATCTTATGTGACTGGTAATGAGTTTGTCAATTCGCTTGTAACAGCTTCACCAATCTCTGGAGTTGGGTTCGAATCCTAAAATGTATGCGTAGCTAAAGTATAATAATTAATTTGGTTTGTACTAGTAGATCGAAAAATGTCATTCCGCCGACAAAAAACTATATCACTACCCTTAGTTGATAAAAGAACATCAAAATTCATTTAAGGGTGATACATTTTCCTTATGTCGTAGAGAGAGTAGATGCAGTAAAAGGGGCAAAGGGTTTGAGTTTAGGTTCGGGGTTTTTAGGTAGTCAGACAAGAGAAGGAGGGGAATGAGGTTGATGGGTGTGATACTTCAGAAGGAGAGGGGTTGCGGCGGAAAGTGAAGGATTATGACGGTAGAGAGGATGGTGGCAAAAGTGGTGTATGAAAGATGGTGATATAAAAAAATATTATGGAGGGGAGTGTATGTACTGAGGGGAATAGGTTAAGGCGAATTAGAATAGGGTAAGTAATTGTCCCAGTATAACGTAACGATTTTTCTGATCATTTTGACGCCTTTAAACTATATAATACTTTTTTCTGTCGATTTTTCATGTACCCCTTTCTTGTACAGTAGCGCTAAGGAAGGCTCTTCTTCTCCTTCAAGATATTATGTGATACTTGAAAGACACTTTTTGTGGTTGGAGAAGAAGTGTGATAGACAGTATAATGATTTTGTACGAGGGGTATGAAGAGAGGTTGACGAAGGTAATGGAAGAAGACATGATGAAACGGATTAGTACGTTGAAGATTAAAGTTCCTCAAGATTTTGGAAGCAACCTAAAATAGATTATGCTAGTTTTCATTGTTAATTAGCGTTGCATTTTTGATTAAGTCTTCAAGCGCATATCCAATTTGGTTCTAGAATTTCTTGAATGTTTTATTTAGTACATCACCCGTTGAAGAAGTCACCCTCCATTTTCTGTGTCTAGTTACTTCCCGAATAACATGTCTCCTTGCACGAACTACTTTCTTTATCTAATAGCAGACTAGCCTTCCCTATTTACATTTTATATTTGCTGAAATAAATTCCGTGCCTCGTAAGGAAGAAAATGAGATAACGATGAAACACCTTTGGCGCGCTAAGTACAATATGGCGTGGCCTATAACGCGCTGGACATCGAAAAGGAAAGAGCTTTGTCGTATACAACGTTCAGCGATCATCGCCATTTCCGCGTCGGGTTCGGGCACCGGTCCCATGTTCCTCGTCGCGATATAAATCACCCTGGCAAAGTTAAATTAACGGTATTTTACACCGTTGTTGCAGAACGAAGCCGCGGCAGCGTAGCCCGCTGAGTAAGAAAGTAAGTAGATCTACAATACCCCCCGAGGAGAAAGCTTGGCGCTGTTTCGCCCGTCCCGCCTTTCGCCTCCCTGCCGCCATATCTTAACCCCATACAAAGCCCCTTCCCCCTAACACCCAACCTTTCTCGTGGGGTTTAAGCCACCCCCGCATATAACTCACCTGCTTGGCGAATGCCTAGGCCATGTCCAGCTTGAAAAATAAGAAGTTAGCTACATGAGGATGACAAATTGTTCAGGATTACTTTCTCCCTTCCTCCCCCAACCCTTTACTTAACTATCTATTCTACCATTTGCTTTGCTGAGCTACCTAGTTTCTTATCTTCGCTTTTCTAGTTCAGTATTTCCTGTTTCGAAATCCCTCTTCAGCACTATTCACCTTCAATTCGCCTGTATTCTATTTCTTGTTCAAATACTTTTTTTTAGGTTTGATCTGCCTGTTTGAATAAAATCAAAACCACTCGATATTTTAATAATAATGCAAAAAACTAATTTTTTACAACGTCTTTAACGAATAAAAATCGAAAAACGGGTTTTTCTATCAATAAAATCGAGCAAGAAAGCTAAAACTAATTATGCAAACCAGTTTTCACAATTTTTAGTGCTATAAATAATAATTATTGCCTAATTATCGATAGAACACCGATTCTCAAAATTATTCGATGGCTTTTTGGCGCTGAAATACAGTGAACTTCCACTTATGTCCCCGTTCGCCAATGTCGCCGCGCGCCTAGTTCCCCTGTCCCTATACGCACTTATTACCCCGTGCACAGTTCCTTTACCTCTCACCACGGTCCTTATGCGGACTATACGGTTACACCCGTGAGAGAGAGAGACCAATTAAAAAAAGAGGCCCGGCGAGCGGGAAGTTTGAACTGAGTATTTTAATATCACGTCATGGGAATGCAGATAACTTTTTCGAGAAAACATTCAAAACATAAAAAGTAACTCTTAAATATCATAGTAAAATTCTTCAAGTGTAGAATGTATTTTCACAGTCATATTCTATTCTTTTGTCGATTGACGACCTTTCAGTGTACCGTAATACAATCAACTGTCCGTCATTTGAGATAAAGAGTACCCGATCTGAAACACTAACCTCAAATTTAAAAAATTTTATTTTGTGCCACTGAAAGATCTCTAATCTACAAAAGAATGGAACATGACTGAGAAAATAATTCTACAATCGAGAAATATTACTATTCAGGCCTTTTATAACTTACCGTTGCGTTAAGAAATTTTCCTCCAAAAAGTCGTGTGCAGTTGCAGTGCAGAGCCATATAGGTACCAAAGAGCATTGTAACCTTCCTGGCGGCAGACATCTCCACCTATCGTAGCATGATACATTTGAAAATTCAGACCTTTAGAGCTCACTTGTAATTTTAGAATATTTTATCCAAAAAAGTTGTCTGCATTCCTATGTCAAAGATACACGTATATGAACAGTTGTCAACAACTGTGCTAACCTTCCTGACATAACTCGCATCCATCCGTTCATGACCTAAGGTTATGCTGCAATACTCAATATGCCGCGAAATATTTGAGTTGGTTTTTGATTCTATTATATTAATTTCTTGTTGACAAATTGTACTATTTCAAGGAAATGAAAAATCAGTCATGCTTATCAATCGCATGCTAACGGACTGCGACTTCTTCTACTGCGCATGTGCCGAAAAGCATTATTATTGATAGTATATCTTTATTGATTTAAAATAGACCCGAGCTTTTTGGCACATCCTGTGTTGGAAAATTTGCTTACAGTGGGCGTATCGATACAAGGCCGAGGCAGCCAATGAACGTTTCTGGACACAAATATCCTGACGATTCACGGTATAGGTTGGCCCCTCCTCAGGGGGACATTCGTGAGCGTATACGTTTTACGGCAGGGGACATAGGTGGAATTCATTCTCCGGTGTTTCATTTTTGTTACAACTAAAAAAAACACAGAATTGGTGTACTTTTGAGGATCGACATTTTTCTGTTCAATATTAAGGAGCCAGAAAAAAGTTTTGATTTCGAGAAACGCCGTAACTAGATTAATAAAAAATTATGATTTGAAAATAATGATTAAAACTGCGTATTTAATAATAAATATAGAATTTTTGGGAATTCCTTGAAGAAAGAAGCAGACATATTAAAAAAGGTTGTTTCGAAAATTGACGCCGCGCCGCAAGGTAAGTCAAGGAGCTGTGTTGGGATGTACGATGTACACTCAGGCGTGAAAAAACGGAGAGCATCAGTTTAGATTTTCTATATATTTTTAATACTTCGAAACATACGTTTGAATATTCATATTTCTTCTCTCAAACTGCAATAGATTACAATCATTAAAAATCAGCATTCAACATCCTGATTTATATGTAGCTTTGGCACGCACTGTAATATTGACGCAATTACATAAGTCCAACATACTGTTTAATTGGTATAAATTACGGTTACAGAGGGGACATCTATGGGACGAAATCAAAATTTTCGATATTTCAATATGCGTTACTTTGGCAAGTTTTTAATCACATATTTTTTTCTTCATAAAATTTCTATCGGGCGCCTCAATCTTGTCAAAAATTGATGGACTTTGACCTGAGTTAATGCTTGAACTTTTCACGCCTGCAGGCGTTGGAGGGACGTTTGAATCGTAAAAATGGTGACGCGAGAACGTTATATCCATGACATTTTAGTAGTCTATGTTCTACTGAACTAGCATCATTTCTTCTCAGAATTTGTAAACATTGCGCAGAAAAGCTGTGAGCATTCAAAGCATACACTTTGTATTTACACAGAAAAAACTCATGATAAAATTTGTTGCAAGTAATTTTTTAGAGAGATAAAGTTTTATTCAGACAACTTCACGTCTTTCAGAGGACATTTGTTGTAATGGAAAATAAAAGAAACTTTAAATGATATTCGGGTAAAGTTTATGCCGTAAATTTAATTTTAGTCTCGGGTAATTTTTATGTCGGAATCTACTATCTGTCCAAAAAAAATATGCATTTCGATTTTTGTATAAATTTTCATGAAAATCTCAGCAGAAAACAAAATTTTGAAAATATAAGACAACATGCGTATTGCAGGTAAAGATTTTGGCAATACTGATACAGAGTGCCATCTCAGAAACTAACGAACGTACAGATGTTTCTTGAAGCAAATTACATGTTTTTGGCATCTGACAGTATTATATGTATTTTTAATGTGTAAAAAGTTGCACTTGAATGTTTAAAAAATTAGTTTCTTTTTAGAAAAACACAAAAGACTACGATATTCGAGGCAACTGTATCCCTTTTTTTTGCATCAGGGCTTAGGGACTGTGTAAACTGTAAACTGCCTGAGTACGAGAGAAGGTCCTGTTGCACGTGTAGCAGCACAGAAAAACGCTGATGTTGAATTTGTTGCTGCTGAAATTTCATTGGACTCCCAATGATCATTTGAGAGAGTTTTCAAGTCTCAAATGTATTCCTCTGAACGTAGGTGCCCATGTGCGCATCTAGGGGAAAGTATCATTTGGAGACTGAATTTTGGCTCATGCAGAGTTGTGGAGTTCTGAACCGCGCTATCAGCCACCTGAATACCTGTCAAAGCAACTATTCGCTTTGCGATATTTGCCTAAATAATTGTTAATAAGGAAACCAATTGAAACAATATTTACCTAATTTTTAAATTTCTTTCATTTAATAGGGCGTACCAGTCACTTAGAATAAAATTATAACTTCCTAATGCAACTTCCAAAAGTTAGGTTAGTCATGCCCGTCGACATTTAAACTAAAGCCGGGATGTATAGATAAAGTCGTGACCGTCTACATATACAATAAGGTTTTTTCACTCCAATCACTGACTCACTTCACTTCATTGAATACTGAGGGGATAACAATTCACTACATACATGGGAATCGGTTAATTTTTGCTTTATTTTTCTAATATCTTCGTAGAAAGTCATTTTTCTTTATAAGTGCAATTGAAAAATAGTTTTTCTTTTTTAGGGACTATTTAATGCAATAATAAAATTATAATAATTTTCATTCATGCGTGCGTTAGGGCTGAGCGCTGGTTGTCTACCCTTTGAAGCGGGATTCAAAATTACATTGAAAAACAATTCTTGTAATTTAAATAAATAATTATTAAAATATACGCAAGAACGTATACAAATTGTGCAACTTTTGATTGCAGACAAGAAAAAAATCTATAACACACACACACACACACACACATATATATATATATATACATGATGAATAACAATTTATTTTCATTGATTTTGAAACACAGACTAATATTTCTCAAAATATTTGTTAAAAGATACATTTTTTTGAATACCGTATGATATTTCAGCAGCTTTATATATAGAAAATAATTGCAGAATATAATAGTGATAATATTTGAATAATTCTAAAACAAAATTTCAGATTGTTCTTTTCGATTGAGACGCGACAAAACGACGCTTGAAGTAAAAAAAAAGAAAGCATAACTACAATGCAGTCGTGATAATTGATGTATTTATAGGTTATATAATTATAAGAATTCCCAGAAGAATACATACAAAATATTAAAAACTTAACTTATAAATAATTATTTTCAATCACTTTTCCAAGAAATTTCTTTTTAAATTAAATGTTTTGTGAAATATAATTTGGTCTTCGGAATTCACTGAAAATAAACTGTTATTAATATAATATATGTGTTGTATTTTTTTTTGCCTGAAATGAAAGTTACACAATTTTTATATATCCTTGTGGATATTTTAATAATTATTTACTTAAGTTACAAGAATTGTTTTTTAATGTAATTTTGAATCGCGCGCCAAGTGTGGCTAATGAGCGGTCAGCCCTAACGCAAGCGCAGTAGCTCAGGGTGCCAACATTGGCATCATTGGTTCACAGTACAAACCGGAAAAATATATCAAATCAGCCGGGTTGAGGGGGAAAAATGGATCAAATTCATGGAACAAAACTTTATTTCTGTAATATATTTGTAATTAATCATCATTATTATTATTATTATTACTTTATTATTTCATTAAATAGTAATTAAAAAATAAAAACTATTTTTTAACTACATTTATATAGAAAAAATTACCTTTTACGAAGTTATTAGCAAAATAGGGCAAAAATGAACTGAATCCCATACATTTGGTCCCTTATTTTCCCCTCAGCAATCTACGAAGTGAAGTTAGCTGTTTATTGAAGTGAAAATACCTAATAGGCTTTTATCTTATCAGTTTGAATGTTCCCGCCGCTATATTTGAAACATTGAAATGTATCACGAAACTCCCAATGTTACATGAAACTTTTCATCAGGCTAAAGTTTCATGCAAATTTACGTCCCTACTCATCGCGAAAAACAAATTTCTGTTTTTATTATATAATTGTATTACCTTATCTTTCATGTATGGCACTAGACTCTGCAACATTACATATCTAAGATACCTTTAAACTTCCGCAGAAAATCTAGTGGAAATTTGTTCGAACGATCAGTCATCAATTTCGATGCAGACGGTCATGACTTAGTCTGTACATCCCGGCTTTGGTGGATTGAATGTCATATAGTACGTTTTTACTAACCTAACATTTGGATATTACATCACGCCAAGCACTATTTTTATTCCAAGACTATTTAGTCGCTGGTAAATGGGAGGAAATAAAAAGTTAGGTAATTATCATTATAACTTACCTGCTTATTAACATCTGTTTCACTCATAGCGACCGGCAAAATGATCTTGACAGGTGACTTACAGTTCGTAGACGACACTTCACGTTGCACTGGATGAGAAAAAACAGTGTCTAAATGATGCTTTTCCCCTAGATTCTCCGAATGCACCTGTGTGGCTCAAATTTCTTGCAACTCTATTGAACACCGATTTCGGTGTACATTGGAGGATCGGCGATTTTCTGTGAGTACCGCCAGCATGGTGCCCGTCTGAGAATGCGGTTGCCTCGATTGTCGTTAAGTATTTTGTATTTTTGAAAGAAGAAAATCATTTTTTAAACATTTGGGTCCAACTTTTTGCTTATTAGCAAGACAAAGCAAATTGTCAGAAGCCCAAAAAGTGTAATTTGCTTCAAGAATCATCTCTGTATGTTCCTTACTTTCGGAGATGACACGTCTCCAAGTTTTTGTTTAGTAACTCATTAACAAATGATTATTTTTAACTTCAAATTTTATCATTGTGCAAAAAAAATATCAAAGAAACCAAATATTTTTTCAGAATTTTCATAATCTATTTTCAATGAGTTTGAGCCATTCAAATTAAGGTATTCGGAAATAATAATATGATTATGGTACTTTTTAAAGTTTCACTCGTCAGGAAATAATCGCTAATCATCTGAAAATTTAAAAACTCTCTGTCAGTATTGGTAAAACCTTCACCTGCAAAATGCATGTTTTCTATTATTTTCAGAATTTTTTTCTGTGGAGATTTTCACGAAAATCTGTACAAACATTGAGGTGCCTATATTTTTTTGACAGATATAAGGTCAAGTTTATCCTTCGATTTTTCTGTGTGGTGACATATATTCTGTAATGGCTGTATACTTTTGTTCCTATTTCAGGGAGTCTGTCTGTGAATTTGTATAAACATTAACTTGTATTTTAAATGTACGTTTACATATGAAATCAAGGCTACAGAAAAATGATAATTTCTTTGGATACGTCAATATATATGGTTCTATAGATGCTCGATGTTGCTATGTTCAATATTTAAAGTGCAGTAAAATATTTTGGCACGAAAGAAACTTGTTTGGTTAACGCAGTAACTAAATAGATTAAAAATATTAATTTGAAGATTTATTTTGTGAGATTTTCTCTTCTTTTATTCTAGCATTCTAAAGTTTTCGCCAGCTAGAATTTAAAAAATTCTTTATTTGAAATTAGGTAAATTTTATGCGTTTTATGATGTTTCTCTAACAAAGTTTAAACTTGTACCGGTATGAAAAGTTTTATTTCCGATTTTCTTCGATCTATCCATTTGCCGTCCAAAGTTTCCATGAAGAAGAAAGCCAGTTTGAGTAACTACTAATTTACAATTTCGCATTATATAAAAGATGTTACATTAAGCATCACAAAAATTGATACGTAATTTTTCTGAATGTTTCGTATAATTCATATAATTTGTATTTTGCGTCATGTTGGACCGTAAAGGGATAACATTTTTTACCTATTCTTACAATGATCATAATAAAAATTTAATAAATGCAATAAAGTTTTATGTAGCCTCAATAAAGTATTAGTTTTTCAACAAGTCTGGCAATTCAATTATCTTAGATATTTTAAAATAACTACGTTTGTCTTTCTCAAGAATGAATATGATAACTTTATGCCAAATAGTATTTTTATTTAGTGACCTTATACAATGAGCTTCGTGGCTTTGTGGTTTCGAATTTTCTTGTCTCACATATTCCGGAAATGTGTTCTTTCATTCGAAATGACATCACAAATATTTGTTGGTCAACTTCCTACTATATTTGAGTTCTGGAGTTCATAAATGCCACGTTATATTTTTGTATAAAATTAAAATGTTATAGTTTTTCTATTTGGATTAATGGGTGTTCAAGCTTAAATTCAAAGGTATGAGATTACATGTGTATATTATATGCAATTCGAATTGAATATATATACACTGATAGAAATGAATTGTTGGTACAATCATGTTGTGCG
>NC_046660.1:98696727-98699929 GCF_010883055.1 Belonocnema kinseyi | reverse complement strand
ATTATATAGTGATACTGCCATAATTCGAAGTGGCACGGGACGTAGAAAAAAATTCGAATAATTGACATTTTGAATGATCGAAAAAATTCAGTTTTCAGGCGATAACATAGTAAATAAAAATGAGTAATACTAATATTATAAAGATACGGTAATAGCATATGATATAATTATAGAAATAAATTATAATAATAACCAGTTTCAGGCTTTAGACACAAAATTCAAATTGAGTTGGTTTCAACATTAGTGCCTACTTGCTACTGCTTTTCCTACAGCTTTTGAAAAAATACTGCACAAAACCGTCAATTTTGATTGGATTTACCCATCGTAGAAATAGGGTATACATATTTTTTTGATTTTCTAAAATGAAAGTTCTTGTACTTCGAATTATGGAAACTGTAAACTCTCGCGGGACGTCCAATTTGATACGAAATAGCAAAAACTTCGAATAATCAAAATGTCACAATTCGAATTATCTCATATTTTTACCATTAAAAGAATAGAAGTTTTAAACAGTCAATTTTTGTATAAATCTCACAGTTTCAAGACTGATTGCCTTACGTTGAAAATTTGTGAAATGTATTGCATTGGAAGTCCATATTTCCGATGGCATTTGAGGCTTATTGACAAGATCGATTTTTACGAAGCGGAAGGCGTGCCCGTTGAGTGTCTTTTGCACTACGTCTCATTGAAGGGAATTTGTCGTTTTTCCACTCCGGGTTTCTGTTTATCGTCACTGCAGAAAATAGATGGAAACACGAAAACGTTGACGCATATTTCGATATTCAGGAGACATCAGGACATCACCATCTAAGATGTCTCGTTGCCTTTCACAAGTCACTACAAAAATGAAACATTGAGTTAGTACTATCAGCGTGCTTGGATTTTCTATTTTACCTATCAAGACACTTAGGTACGTTTATTTTGACTAGCTGATGATTCACGCTTTTACGTATACAATTTTTTAGAGCCGTGGAATTCAAGTGAAAAATTTTGAAGAGCCTAGAATCTGAAATCTAAATTAACAGACCGAAAAGATTTTGACCCAGAAACGAGAATATACATTTCTGAAGGTCTTATGCATGCTGAATCCGAATCTGATGTACAAATTTTTCAATTTGCTCTGGTTTCCGAGACATTCTAACCTAAAAGTTCAAAAACAGCGATTTTTACTCTAAACATAGGTAAACTCACAAACATAAAAATGTCAAAATGTGATATCTCAGCAAAAACAACAAATATTATAGCAAACTCAACGGTATTCGAAAGGGTGAGACTTATACTTTAAAATAGCGTTTATAATTTTTTGAGTGAATAAAAAAATGCGGTGCTACATAACTCCAAATATAGACACAAATTGCTGTTTTTGCACTTTTAGGTTAGGATATCTCGGAAACCAGAGCCAGTGGAGAAATTTGGACCTCAGATTCGGATTCAGCATGCCAAAAACTTGCGGAAAAGTATATTCTGGTTTCTGGATCAGAGGGCCGACCTGAGATTGTCGGCGTGTGTTATTAATATAGAATATAAAAGTAGACGATTTCACAAATGTCAGTGCTAAATAGGATGATCGTTACAAAATTGAATAATTATCTTGAGGATGTTTTGAAGCTTTCATAGCGTTTTATTCCAAATTTGTTGAGCGCAGAACTCTTTTTCTTAATGTTCTACTGCCGAAATCAAATGGTTTAAATATTTTATATCAATTATATTTTCAAAATTTTTACTGTAATGGCAAAATCCATCTAACATTTTCTACACAAATCAGTATTTTAAAATTTGCATAGTAGATTTTCAAAATAATATTAAAAATTTTATTTACTGCTTCTGTTGCAGCTAGTCAGCAACTTTTATTTTAATAAGTACATCATATTTCAAGCTTTACACAAATGCATGATCAAAGTCAAATTGTGTGAAAATTTTCCCTTGGTGTCAAAGGGCACTGGAAGTTGCTTACAATCGATTACTCGATGCAATCGAGCTTGAGAGTTTTCTGCTTTAGAGAACTTTTACGTTTGATACAAGCTGTGTGTTTTATGAAAAGTTAAGCATTCGATTCTCGTAAACGGTTTCGCGAAAATAGGAAAGCGATAGCAATTGCTGTTGTGATATTCTACTTTTGAATTTTTGGCAATCCAATCTCAATTGTTGAAGTGCATATACATAAACTATTTTTTCCTTTAATAATAATCGTTAATAAATAGTACATTCTGTATCGAGGGCATCAAGAATTCTATCTTGACGAGGGTGAACTTGCCGCCCGAGCGAAGCGAAGTAGGCAGTCACAAGAGGCAAAATAGCCGTAATCCCTTGATACACACGATGGAATGTTTATTAACATTGTTTATTAATTTTAATTGTTTAAACAAAAGGAATTTGTTTAAATAATTTGTTTACGAAAATTTGTTTTTTCGTTAAAAATTGTTACTAGTGGAATATTGATCAGCATTGGTTAAGTAATTGTTAATTAGTTAAACAAATTGCGTTTGTTTCAACAATTAAAAATAAATTAACCTATGTTGTTAAATACTCCAATAGACCAATAGTAATAGTTTTAAGGGGTGAAAAACAAATTTTCTAAAAAAAAATTATTTAAAGAAATTCCATTTATTTAAATAATTAAAAATTGATTAACCACTGATAATAAATATTCTACTAGACGATATTGGTTCGCTGGCCGCCATACTTCCCCGTCACATTTTTTCAAACCCTACAAAATTATTATAAAAACTAAAAAAAAAAAAGGTGACTTTTCCCTATGCATTTTACATCCGTTTTGAAACTCGACAACCGGAATTCAAAACAGATTTTTTCAGACAGTGTTTTTTCTAAACAGAAGGGAAATTGTGGGGTCAAACGGTGCAATTTTTTTTATAGATAAATAGAATTTTCTCCATATTCTTACTTCAGTGTAAAAACAAAGTATTATTTAAGAGATAGTTTCAGGTATTGCAATAAGAATACGTCAAGTGTTACCACCTAAAATTAATTTTGTTTAGATTGGATTAAAACTTGGCTGAACGTTCTATTGCACCTACATTAATTCTCCTAACGATAGTTTCATTATCAACAGGTTGTCAATATACAGGGGCCTGAAATTTTCACTTTTTCACGCGTATCTTACCTTCACGGTAGTGTAACTTGTCTTAGGATGATCCGATTGAACTTGTATTATAGTGTTTTAAAAAGCTCTTTTCATGTACTT
>NC_046660.1:98680712-98696627 GCF_010883055.1 Belonocnema kinseyi | reverse complement strand
TTTTTTTTTTTTTGAAAACACCATATTTAAAACAAAAAATTTATTCAAAAAAATAGATTTTTTTATACTCTGAAATCATGTAGAATAAAAAGTGGGCCGGAAATTTATACCCTCATTCTGAATGAAATAAAAGGTGTGAGATGAAATATATAACGTAATTTATATATTTTTGCCCATATGATCATCTAAAAAGGTTCAAACTAATTTTAGGGCACATTAGACAACATTAATAAAAGTCCAATCGGATCATCCTAACTGAAGTTACACCAACGTGAAGGTGAAGAAACGCGTGAAAACTTCAGGCCACTGTACACAGTAAAAAAAAGTGTTCAAAATGATACCGAAGTCAATATCATTTTGATATGCAACAAAAATGATACTTGATCAAAAATGATATTTGATCGGCCGGAGTGAATGATCTACTTTTAAGATTATGATGATCTGATTTGGGATCATGTGTGAAGTCAAACCAAGATGGCTGACGTTCGTAGAGTACATGATCTCATATGCAAACTTTTTATGGTTTCTGGTCGTACAGTGTACTTGACAAGTTAAAAAAAGGTAATTTAGGTAGGAACACTTGACGTATTCTGTCCCATATGTAGCGGGCGTAAAGTTTAGTGTGTCGGGCGTAAAGTTTCATGTAGCAAGCGTGAAATTTCATGTCGGCCCGGACGCATGTGCGAACGTCACAGGGATGCATGCGGACACATTACGTCTGCTTTACGTGCATGCAATGCGGTATTTTCAATGGGGGTCGGACAAAAAATATATAATTTGAAGAATCTATGTGAATAGAAATTTTTCAAATTTAATGAGTCATAACGGTTAGACTTTTTATAATCTACTCTTTAAATTACAAAGTTTAAAATTCAATGTTGAAGACTTTGAGCTTTGGAAAAAGAAAATAGGATAATAGTTAACATGGAAAATAGTTATATTTAGGGTTCTCTCCGCTTGCAAGTAGGAAGCATGAGAAACAAATAAATAATGTAGGAAATAAGGAATAAGTGTTAGGATGATATAGGTAAAGACGTTTTTGTGTTCGCAAATTGCATCCATATAATATCCCTTTTGGTATCTAAATGAATCCTTGTTTTCGGCAAAATAAATTGTTAATTTTATCTTAAAAAGTGCTGTTAGTAAATAACTTTACTTTGGAATGCATATACGCAGTTATGCATTGCATTGTTTTTATTCAAATATTTTGGTGCCTAATTAGAATAATATAATGTACATCAAGAGGGAAAAGTAATATTTTTTTACGAGTACTGAAAAACGCTGAGAATTTACATAAGTCGTAAAAAGTACCCTCCCTCTTGGTGTCCACGATATCTTTCATAACAAATGCATGATTTCCGATACGATTGGAATAGTGGTACCGTTTCTGCTCATATGGAGGAATTTTAAATGGTTTTTATTGTTTGAATATGAATTTGGGAAATTGCTGAATTTTTGAATCACAGTAAACCCCAGGAATAAATTTTATCTTTAAATTGAATAAAAACGGTGCAGCACGTTTATCTGACGAAAGATAAAAATCAGAAGAAAGATCAAATTTATCTAAGGAAAATATTTATTTGAGATATGTGATAGGTCAGTCGGCTGCATCTAGGTTCACCGAAAAATTTTCCTCCACAAATTTGAAAATCCTTGCGGTATTCATTTTTTTAAATCGCCTCACTTTAATTAAATGATGTTAACAACAACAAAATCATTCACATAAACTTACAGAATACATAGGCTGAACTTTCGTATGTTCATCATTTAATTATAATTATTTTTAATTATTTTTTTTAATCCTTTAAATAAAGTTAGACGATTTAAAAAATGAATACCGCGAGGATGTTCGAATCTATGAAAGAAATTTTTTTGGTGAACCTAGGCGCAGCCGTTTGACGTATTACATATGTCAAAACAAATATTTTCGTCAGATAAACGTGCTGCAGCGGTTTTATCCAATGTAAGGATACAATTTATTCTTGGGGTTTACTGTGATAATAAGGGAAATTTTTTTTAATCTTTCAAACAATCTGTCAACATGACAAACCGTTTGCTTGATGCTGATTTTTTGTGAGCCCAAAGTATGAGCTCATAGATGTATTATTTTCATTATTCGCCTTTGTGCTAACAATTTGCTCCTTCTGACATAACCATTCTTGAAAACTACATTAGTCCTGCTTTACAGGCATAAAAATGAGTTGAAATCATGCATGTGTTATCAAGAATAATATTTAATGGTCTCAGGGGGTCTTTTTGCGATTTTATTTTCAGTAATTTTCCTTATTCTAATTTTTCGTATTATTACATTTTCAAATTAGATACAAGAAATTGTGACACTCTAAAATTTTTTTTTTTAATTTTTCAAAAATGAAGGGTCATTTTTTCATTAAAAAGAACTATCTGTAGGGGTTTCAGTTGAAAAAAGCCTTTTTTTGGCAATCTAACAGTAATTCGTCTTTCATCAATAAATAGTTTTCATTACTTGGCGTGGCACTTCCGTATTGAGTCCAATCACTGGAGTGAAATGTTTATGGTCGAGTTTATCAAAGTTTTCACTTTTCAAAATCGTAATTTATTATTAATTTAATTCTATTAATATAATAATATAGGGAAAAGGTTTCCACAGGAAGTCAGAAAAGTTTCAACTTCTACAGGTAAATATGATGCTATTAGAATGAAGGTATAAAATTGAGAAATTGTTCAATTTACTTGTTTCTCTAAAATATTAGTTCAAGCTGACAGAGAGAAAAAACTGCCATTGTGGTGTGGCAAAAACACATCTCGCTTTTAAAAACTTAAAGGCGCAAAACATACAAATATTACATTTCTAAAATACGGCGTTACAATAGAGTCCGAGGTATTCAGTGATTCTAACGGATTTTATTGAATAATTCTTTTATATTTCTTTTACCCATTCCCCATAATCGATGATGCCCTTTCCCCTAAAGATATTTTACCGCATGAGAAGATGAGACCATTTCAAAAGTATAGATGTTCCTCGTCTCTGTTTGATGGCATTTAACAGCATATACTTATTTGCAGACAGCACTGCAAAAATTTAAACATCATCATTTCAGAAATGGATAGTCATCCTTTATTTAGGACGCGGACGAGCGTAAGATCGTAAGATCAGTAGGCAGTCGAAAGACGTAGGTTACGTCACAAAAGGTGATAAATTAAGGCACCTTCCATCCTCTCAGGGTTTGCGCAGCAGCTCTCTGGGGATGGCGCCATGTGTTACATGGATGATGTATGACTAGCAAGGTGGTGCGTGAAATATCTGCCAGCATGAAGCAAGCCCGTGGAACGCGGCCCTTTCATGATTCTCTTTCCAGGCAACCGCGAATATTAGCGTTACTTCCTCGTTAAAACTTTATCGCGATTCCCTCAGATGCTTTCCGCCAAGAAACTCAAGAAAAAGTATCTCAACATGATTCATGAGATTATTGTTCACACTCGCGCGTAGTCTACGTCTGATCCTATCATGAATTGAAGCTTTCCTACAGCAGCATTTCTTCTCAAGACCCTGAGCTCATAGGAAAATGCTTAAGTTGGACTTTTATGAGGCTTAAAAAAAAAATTAATGTTCCAATATAGACAAATTCTTTGCTTATATTCCTACGTATATAGAACTTGTAATAACCTCAATCAGACTTTTATTTTAACTTATAAAAAAATTTCCTTATACATTTTTAAAATCACAATAGAAGAATTTTGCATGTAACATAGCATAGGATAAATTGATCTGTGGAAAAATATTAATCAAACTGAATAGATGTAGTAATGTAGAATATGCAGATAGCTTTGATCATACATTAATATGTGTATTCCTCTTTTGGAAAAAGGTCCATAAATTAACAAAAAAGTTCATGAAATAAGCATGTATTATTACAAAATCAAGATAAAGTTTAAAGATACTTACTCACTAAATAATAAATTATGTAAACTTTCATCACGTAGATTGTCTGGTATAAGATTGTTTTTAAACTTCTTATTTTTGTCGGTTCTTGCAATTCGAACACTTCTTTTTAAATGCGAAAGGCTTTTTAATTTCAACTATTTACCCAAATAATACTTTTAAATACATTTCTTACTTAAAAGCATTTAATAACACAACGAATAAACAAAACAAAAAATTATATTGTAATCTGAAAAAAGTAAAATAAATAAACAAAAAATAATATATAAAAAAATATTTTCGACAAAAGTAAAATTGTTAAAATGGGTGTTTTTATATATTTTTCTTTAATGTTTTTTTCAGATTATAATAGAATTTTACGTTTTTGTTTATTCGTTGTGGTTCAAATTTGGTCGTTGGATTCTTGTTTTTAACAGGAGTTTGCGTCAATTTGATTATTGGGCGTTAAATATAGTATTTTTAATTTGGATTTTAATCTGATTTAAATTTCTTACATTTTAATTAAACATTTTTTTCTTTAAACTCTAGGTAATCTAAGAATGTTAAAATCGCCTTGTTTAAAGTTTGAATTGAGTCTTGCAAATGTAGATGAATTGGAATTCATATTAAATTTAAATGCTTCAACATTTAAATAATACTTCTTTCTCGAACTAATAATAATACTACAATTTCATTCATTCAGATAAAACTTATTTATAAAAACCGACTTAATGTTTCTTGGAAGAGCCTATATTATTTTAACCATTAATGTTTTTGTGATTTTTCAGATATTTGTCTCTTATCGTCATAGTTAATAACAATTTGCTTGCAGGTTCATCTGTAAATGATCAATTACTGACGGATCTACAGCGTAATTCTACAAAAATTCGTCCCTCATATATTTCAAAGCAATATGTTCATAAAACCAATATGTAACTTATTGAATGGTACTTTTCTCAGCCTAATATTCGGTGTTGCAAATTCTAATTCGTTGTCTCAACTCCATTTTTATCACCCTATCTCTACGGATATTCTACTAATAATACGGAGGAGGATAATAGAATTTCCCGGGCCACTATCATGTTTTATTACTTCGTAATTGGCGCTATATGCATTCAAGAGACTATAGGATAAATTAGCTGAGAGTATACTGCTTATGAATGTACATCAACTATTTTGCAATGTTTGAATTTCTCAAACATTCTGCTCCTTTGATGTTCCAAATGAATCTTTCGCTAATAAAATGATGCTCTCAAATAGAGTATAAAAACTTGGTCCAGACACAGAAGGAGAAAATAAATATTCATGTTTTGTTTTCATCACATAAATGTGAAGAGCTTTTGGGCGTGCGTCAAGTAAAATGAAAAAATATAACATGCCTTTCAGGGTTTTTTTCGCCGATTTCGTTCTTTTTTCTCTGTCTCCTCTAAATTCTTGCTGTGATTTGCCACATTGCTTTAAAACGCGATTTTTTCTGCCTGGTTAATACACTTTTTGATTTTTAATTCAGTGATTGACTATTTAACGCAGTTTTTCGATTTGTTATGCTCATTCAAGCAATTTTTGTTGTTTATCCTCTACTGTCTTCCATACTATATTATGGAGGATAGTATAGGATATAAAGAATAAAAAATTCGATTTGACTTCCAATATCATTTCGATTCATATTAGTGCAATAAAAGAAAAATGGTTAAGGCACTGAAAAGCCGGAAATAACAGTGCATTTATATTTTTTCATTAGGAATTTTGGTACGCGTAATAAAAAAGTCCTATTAAAATTTTCAATTGTAGATTTTCCTGCTTCTAAAATTATACCTATAATATTTCATTGTTGAGGCTTGCAGTTTGAAATTTGTTTTATTACAAATTTTAATTTATTACAATTTTGATTGGCTTAAATCTTTTTCAATGTCAATAATTTTTAATTGTACATTTTTGGTTCCTTTATAATACTACAACCTTGGACTGTTACAAATATAAAATATTTTATTTTAAAGGCTTTTAGTTTTAAATTGATCAATTAGGAATGTTTCGAAATATTTTAAAATGTTCTATTTTTGAATGATAAGTGGTTAAATTGATTACGTATGAATTATTAACAAAAATGATTATTATTGTGCTTTCTAGTTTCAAGAGTGTAGATTTTAACTGCTGCTCATTGAAAGAATGTCTAATTATTAAGGCTTAGTTTTTAGTACAATTTTGTACGAACATTGTTTTGAAATTAAGTCTTTCCAGATTCCATAATGTTATTTCAAATCCGAAGCTCGTAATGTTAAAAAGCTTTTTAAAATGTATTTATAATTATTTTTATTGCAAATCTTTTAAAATCCTGTATAAATTAGAATAACTCAGAAATTGATTACAAATCTAGACAAAAATGAACAAAGAATTAGGAATTCGTTTCTGAAATTGTAGTGCTGATCATGCAATGTAAAGTTAGAAAATATTTACAATGAGAAACTGCAGGCATTCCAGTTGATAAAGAACAACTAATTTTTCTACTTTATTTTAATTTAATCTATTTTCGCCCATTTTGTTACCTAACAATTTTTCCGCGCGAAATAATCTTGTAAGCTCTGTGCTCTGTGCTCAGCATTTGTTTTTTCTTTCTTTTATTGTTTTATATAGTTTTCATGTTTGTTTCATTTTGTTTTCGCGTTGCATGTTAATAACTTTTGCGTGTATAATTATAGGCCGGAAGCGAAAGTTAAACTTCAAAAATCAAGTAAATATTTCATAAACTTTTGAAGTTTAAAAAAAATTCAATGTAACTGATATCGATAAGAAGTTTTCAGGTTCTAGTAAAATAGTTTGTACCTATACGAAGAAAAATTTCAAGATATAAATTCACTGGAGCGCGTAAGTTTAGAGCTACAATTTTTTACGTGCTTTAAAGTCTCCGACTCTATGATCTATAAGCATAGAATTCGAGACCTGGGAGCGAAGCAGCGCGGCCTTGTGCCTGAAACTTCAAAACCTATGTTTTAAAAACAAGAATTCCGAGATCTTAGTTCTCGCGCCAAAGTTTAATAAAATGAAGGAGCAGTGTCGTGAATTAATCTCCCCACATTTCTCGCCGTGTAGGTAACACGAGGGTTATCAAATTTTTATTGCCGTTGTGTTCGAACCAATCGAAAAATGTTTTTGAATTTAGCTCAACTTTAAATCCCGCTGAAGCTGGATATTCATTTCTTTGGAGTGTTGCAAATCGAAACTGCATGTCATTTCAAAGTTCTCTCTATTGTATTGGAAATCCTCTCGTGAATACACCACATTGCAGTAGAATTTAGGTATGTTAAGCTGGCACAACACTATCAAGGTGTAGAAATGTAACCTATTTCATAATTTAGGGCTAATTTGCCTTCGTGGTCACAAATTTTGGGCTCTTTTATTTTTGTAAAAAAAGTGTTTGCGCTAGCTTAACGTTAAGTTGGCCTAACATTGCTGTAAAACGTACTAAAAATGATTTTACGGAAAATTCACCTTATAGAATAATTTAGGGCTTATTTAGGGCTCTGGGAATATGGCAATGAAAAATTAAAACAAATTGTTTAAACAATTCTAGTAAAAATGAATTTAAAATTTTTGTTTTCTACCCTATGTTAAGGCTTACTTATGGCTCTATGAATATCATATTTAAATTTAACAAAAAATTGTTCAAGCAAATTTACAAAAAAAATATTTTCTTTTCGTTTCTCTTGAATAGTTTCAGGCTCATTTAAATCTCCTGAAATATGATCAACTGAAAGTCGTGTTATATTTCCTTTGCCCTTTTTTTTGGTTATATATGGTGTTGTGCCACCTTAACGCTATAAAACATACGTTAAGAAAATCATAAATACCATTAGTAACCCTCGCATAACTTAGGGCTCATTGGGGACTAATTTCGGCAGGTAGTCCCAAAATTTGGGTTCTTGTATTTTTGGTAAAAATAGTGTTTGCAATAGCTTAACAATAACTTGCTTCAAGATTGCTGTAAAGCGTACTAAATATGATTTTACAGAAAATTCACCTTAAAGAATAATTTAGGGCTTATGTAGGGCTCTGGGAATATGATAATGAAAAATTAAAAAAATGGTTTAAACAATTATTGTTAAAACAAATTTGGCAAGCAAAATTTATTTTCTTTTCTCTTGCATGATTTCAGGTTCATTTAAGGCTCCTAAAATATCATCGACCGAAGTTCGTGTGATATTTCCTTTGCCATTTTGTTTGTTATAAATAGTGTTGTGCCACCTGAACGTTATAAAAAATACGCGAAGAAAATCATGAAACTCATTATTACCCCTTGCATAAATTAGGGCTCATTGAAGATTAATTTAGGCCGATAGTACCAAAATGTGGGCTCTAGTATTTTTTGTAAAAATAGTGCTTGCAATAGCTTAAAAATAAGTTGGTTCAAGATTGCTGTAAAACGTAATATAAATGATTTTAGAGAAAATTATCCTTAAAGAATAATTTAGGGCACAATAGGGCTCTGGCAATATGATAATGAGAAAATTGAAAAAAAATGGTTTAAACAGTCTTCTTAATTTGTCATTATTATATTCCCTGAGCCCTGATTGAGCCCTAATTGAGGCCTAAATTATTCTATAAGGTGAATTTTCCGTAAAATCATTTTGAGTACGTTTTACAGCGGGCCCGAATTAGTCTTTAATATACCCTAAATTATGCAACGAAAAAAAATGGCTTTTATGATTTTCTTCACGTATTTTTTTAACGTTAAGGTGACACAACACCATATATAACAAAAAAAAAGGCAAAGGAAATGTCGCACGACTTTTAGTTGATGCTAATTCAGGAGCCTTCAATGAGCCTGAAATTATGCAAGAGAAACGAAAATAAAATAATTTGTTCTGGTAAATTTGTTTAAACAATAATTGTTTAACCAATTTTTTCAAACTTTTCATTAGCATATTCCCAGAGCACAAAATGAGCCCTACATTATTCTTGAAGGTCCATTTCCGTAAAATCATTTATAGTACGTTTTACAGCAATGTTCGGCTATTTTTTACAAAAAATAATAGATTCCAAAATTTGGGACTTCGGGCCGAAATTATTCCTCAACGAGCTCTAAATTATGTGAGGGATAATAATAAGTTTTATGTTTTTCTTAAAAATTTTTTCGTCACATTAAGGTGGCACAATACCATATATGACAAAAAAAAGGGCAAAGTAAATATCGCATGACTTTCAGTTGATGATATTTCAGGAACCTTTAATGAGCCTGAAATTATGCGAAGAAACAAAAAAATAATAATTTTTTTTTTGGTAAATTTGTTTGAACAATAATTGTTCAAACATTTTTTGTTAAATTCAAATATGATATTCATAGAGCCCTAAGCGAGCCTTAACATGGGATAGAAAAAGAAAATTGTTTAATTCCTTTCTACTAGAATTGCTTTAAAAAAATTGTTTAAATTTTTTTAATTTTCCATTATCATATTCCCAGAGCCCTAAATTAGCCCTAAATTATTCTATAATGTGAATTTTCCGTAAAATCATTTTTATTACGATTTACAGCTATGTTCGGCCAGCTTAACATTAAGTTAGTGCAAACAATATTTTGTACAAAAAATAAAGGAGCTCAAAATTTGTGACCACGAGCCCAAATTAGCCCTAAATGAGCCCTAAATTATGAAATAGGTTACATCTCTATACCTTGAGATTGTTGTTCCAGCTTAACATACCTGTAGTCTTTGTGTATCCAATATCGGATTACCGTTTTTGTAATGTTTTCGACGAGCCTTAAATTTTCTTATATGAACGCTTTATCTTAAATTCGGCTCTTTATGTATGGTTGAATTTATGCAATATTATTTATATTTCGAAAAGTGGATATTCGCGATGAATTAGAGAACATATTAACATTAAATTGATTTGTGTGCAAATTCGAAACTTCTATTAATAATTAAAATCACTGCGTGTAGTTTGGATAAATAAAATGATAACGCTTCATGCGAAAGATTCAATGGCTGTCGAAGGCAGATGCGGTCTGTTCATGAATATGCCCTCCACCTACATACTGTCACTACCTCAACCCCATTGTTTGATATTTATTTGTCTTTTTCCAGTATTTACTTCATGGAAAGGTTTCTAATATAGTGTAATCTTGTTTGTTTTGTAAAATGCTGATAATTATCAATTGGATGATTGTAATTTATTAAAAAAGATTATAGTTTTACATTGCTAGTTTGAAGTTTACTTGCTCGCATTGTACAAGCAATATTTTTAATAGTTTTTTGATACTGTGTGATATATTGATTTCAAAATATACAATACCTAAAGTCAGCATTACTACTTCAAACTTGTCGAACCTGTAAGCTGTTGTGAATAAATAATAACGGGATGCAGCCAAATTTGAATTTTATTAAGGTAAATCAATTTTTTATATGTGCACCTTTTCTAAGTTTCTACACTAATCGCATCCATCCGAAAAATCAGGAAATCTAAATAATGAACGTATTTGATTTGGAATGCGATGTCTTTAAATTTTAATTTCGAATTCCTAAATCATTTTTTTGTGCATTTCAATTAAGAATCTTTTCAATTATTTTTAAAAGTTTTAATCTTGCATGATTTTAAATTTTAAGTTCATAAGTATTGAGAGGTAATTGCAAATAAAGAGAAAAATATTTTTGAAAAGTACATAATGATTTTATGCTAATGTATTTGTGTCAGTACATTTTTTAAATATCATTAATCTACTCATGTGCCGTGATATTTAAGAAAGAAGTATCTACAAAAAATCGACATCCGTTTATGAAAATTGTTTATAAAATTGTTAATAAAATTAAAGATAATTTTTCAATAATGATTGCAAAAAAGCCGCATATTTTTATATTGGCGAGTCGTGTTAGGTAAGAAAACAGTATCTATACAGAATATTTTCCGTAACTCCAAGAATTGTAACACGAAGGCTCGAATACGGCACTCAAAATTACGCAAGAAAGCAGTCCAAAGATACTAGTGTGGAATCCAAGAGCACTTGAGCATTCATTTTAGGTCCTGATGATTTGATGATTGATTCTTGTGCAGAATGTTCTCCTGATTCCGAAAATATCAGGTGCACATAGCGAATTCCTGGTCGTTTTGTTGTTCTTTGACATTTTATATGTTTAGATAAAAAATGTTACATCTCTGAAAATTATTAAAGTTTTGAACATATTTTTGCATATTCATTTAAAGAAATATGATATAAATCTATAGTACACTTTTTATCATTTAACAATTTTTTTCTAGAATCATACGGAACTAGCTGAGGCAAATACAATTTGTTTTGAAATTTTTTCAATTAGGCTATTAGTTTAGTTTTGACAAAATTCTAAATAAATACAAAGTTTTCACGTTTGCTTTTATAGTAGCGTCAACGAAGCATTTTAGTTGAAAGTCCTCAAGAACAGCTCCGATTTTGATAATTTTTTTTTAAATTTTGTTTTTATATTATTTAAAATCAGAAACCTTTTGGAGGGGGCAAACAAGTATTTCTATTGTCTAAACAATTGTAATGATATTTAAGTGTAAACCAATTTTTCTATACGATATTCGTCAAAAATTTTAAAAACACAGATATTTATATGTTTATATGTCTTTATTTATTTAGTATTTAAACAATTAATGGTGAGAAATTTAATATTCTATATCAGACATTTCTGAAAATATAATGAAATATAATAAGTAAAATTTTATGAAGACTTATTTATCATTTAAAAAAATATATTTTATCAAATGTAAATAATTTAGTGCTTTACTCACATATACAAAAAATAGAAAATTCAATTTTCATTAATATTCTGCGTATCAGATACGATTAATCGTGAAAGATTAATCGCAATGGATAATAACAATACCACGCTTGTTTATTATGCGAGTTTAACGAATACATTACCTTTTTCATTACCATGCCACGTGGACATTTGATCTATTTTTACTGTATCTGACAACTTATTACCTTCTTTTCCCTAAATATCCGCAAACAACTCTGAAACTATCGATTTCCAAAATTACTTTCGCATGATCTCTTTTCATGATTATATCTCGAAGAGATCAAAATTATTTATAATTAATTATTTCAGAGCTTTAGTAATAACTATAACCTTTGCGAAAAAATTTTATAGGGGATTCAAAAGTATTCAGAATGGGCCTTCCTTCTCTTTTAAGAAAAATGAATTTTACCAAAAAATGAAATACTATAATTTTCAATAAAAACAATTAATTTTTTACAAAAAAACCGAATGCTTAAAAAAATAATTAAAGTTTTAATCAAATAGATGAATATTTAACTAAAGTGGTGAATCTTCAGCTGAAATAGTTTAATTTTTATTTTTAAAAAAAAATGAAATAAAAGTCGAGGACTTTAAAAAAGATTAAAATTGTTAACCAAAGATATCAATTTTCAACTAAAGCCGTGCACCAACAATACATTTTTAACAAAGTAGTTCAACTTTTAACCCAATAGTGTCAAACACGTACATATTTCTTGACCCACACAGCAAATTTTTACGACTTAAATATATAATTATTGATATAAAATTTATTTTAACACCTTTCTTTATTCTGAAATCACTATATAAAGAGATTTTCAGAAAAAATAGGGACAAAACTTAATTTTTTTAAATAAATATCATAAATATTGTTTAAAAAATATAAATAATTGTTTGCCCCCTCTAGAAGGTTTCTGATTTTAAATAATATAAAAAAACAAAATTATCGAAATCGGAGCTGTTGAGGACTTCCAAATTTGCCTGTTTTATGTATTCATTGATTATACTAGTACGAGTGTTAGTAAGAGCATTGAATGGACAGGCAGCGTGGGGGCTTGGAAGCTGGAGGTTTGGAATCAATCAATAATAGCCTAATTGAAAAAAATTCAAAACAAATTGTCTTTGTCTTAACTATTTCTGTATGATTCTAGAAAAAAAATTGTAAAATGATAAAAAATGTACTGTAGAAATGGCTTTTCATTAAAAAGCTATTTTATTGTTTCCGTGAAAACTATCAATTAAATACGCTATTAACAAAATTTGTGCATATCACACTTCTTTAAATTAATATGGAAAAATATTTTCAAAACTTTAACAATTTTCAGAGATGGGACATTTTGTATGTAAACACATAAAATGTCAAATAACAATAAAACGACCGGGAATTCGCTATGTGCACCCGATACATTCGGAATCAGTAGAACATTCTGCACAAGAATCAATCATCAAATCATCAAGACCTAAAATGGATGCTCACTCTCTTTTCGTGTCCCAGACTATACTGCTTTCTTGAAATTATGGCACCTCAGAAAACGCAGTATCTACAAATAAAATTATTACAAACTGCAAAATGAACATAAATAATTATAAAAATTGTGAAAAGGAAGCATTATATTTACTTCGCCCATACTGCTTTCTTGCCAACACCAAGGCTGCTTTCCGAGGCCCGGTGTTCGCAAGAAAGCAGTTTCTACGGGTGTGGCCTTTTTTGAGTAATTTCGGTTCAAATTTTTTGCAGCACCTGCATTTCTTGCAACAATTCAGTTAATTTTTTTCAGAAATGAGATGATCACCTAAAAATTAGCTAAGACCGATAAAAAAGGTTTAACAAGTAATTTTAAATGACCGGTCTACACGAATAACGATTTTAACAGATTTCTTCGATTATCTCGATCTGCTGTTTTTTATACTGTTTTCATAAATATCACGGCTGTTCTGTAAACATTCAGTTAAAAATATGAATTTTTAAATTGATATTTCACCTTAAGCCTATATAATGTTTTGTCTACTGCTTGGCTTTGTTCTTTGACATATTAACCGCTATGTTATTCCATCACGGAACAATTTTTGTTATATGCAAATTCTCAGAAATGAAGCTCTTCAATAAACAGTATTAAAATACCAATTGTTTTTTTTTAATTTGGTGAGCATGAATAAGCAGGGTTTTAATGTCGCGTAAATCGCCTCCACCATGTAGTCAGAAATATTTTATCCTTCCCATTCTCCTCTCTTCTCTTTATTTATGCTTATCGGTGGGACCTCAGAGGGTTAATTCCGGAAAGAGCAGATTAAAAATTGTCAACTTGGTACAAAGAATTGCGAAGGCTTACGATACGATGGAATGTGCCGTGTCACAAGGATGGTGATACGGATTACGCAGAAGAGGCAATACAAAGTAAGGACTACTACCAAGAAAAGGCAAAAATTGCAATCCTAATAGTAAAGATAATAGTTTTTTCTTAATTTTTTAAATTTAAGTTAAATCATAGATAATCTACCGTAATATATAAATGTATTAAATATTTGGAAATAGTACCTGGCAATTTTTGGAGATTTATTTGGAAACAAACAGTTATCAAGTGCAGTTCGAGCTTATATATCATGTTTAATGGTTGTCGAATTGAGTTTACATCTTCGGTCGAATGGTAGTCGTTTCTCTTCAACACCTGCGTCTTTCCTACAATTCTGGGTTCAGTTTGAAGTAACCTCAACTCCGTTTTTCCAAGTCCTCCCTAAGAATGCTATTTATCAATAACAAGAACAACCTGGGTGACTCTATTCTGCAATTTATTATCGGTTACGGAGGTTCTTATTCTTCCGGTTTGTTTTTCCAATTTCCTTTTATGACTTTTTAAATGTAAAATAGCTTACATTTTATATATGACTGAGTATCCGTTCGTTATAAAACTATTTTCTTGGGATATTTTATATTTTCGGAATATTGTTGAGGTTTATGGCAATCTTCGAAATTTTAGGCTTAATAGATTTAGTTTTAGCAGAGTCTCTCAATTATACAATAATGTTATTCTTTCTAAAGAATCTTTTTACTAATTCATTTTTTATTCATAATTAAATCTGACATTTTTTAATAGAAAGAAGTATGTCACTTTGTTGATAAGCTCGAAGATTAAAATAATTAATTATACAACAATAATTAAATGATAAGTTTTTCAGGTACTGTAAACATCTAAACACTTTAGAACTTCAGAGTCACTATTAATCCTTGACTGAGAATATAAAGCTCATGCTATGAGATATAGCAGTATGACGGTTAACGACAAAACTGCCCGACCGCCACCCCCAAGTGGAAAGGGTAGTTTTAAGATTGACAAATGGAAGGAGTTGAATAAAAACTCGTCAGGCCTGTGGCGCTCTTTTTAGTCTAGCCAGGTCCTTCAGTGCTAACATCCTTGAGCCGATCCCCTTCACTTACTCTCTAGGGCTATACAAGAGAAAATGTTCGTGCAATATACAATACTTTAAAGAGTTTAAAGGTATACGACAGATTTTTTATATATTAAATATTTTAGTCGACTTGAAAAGACTTTTTCGGTTGAAAATGTCATGGTTCAATAATGGCAACTTTTTGGAAATTATAATTACTAAATTTTCATTAGGACGCATTGTTCATGTTTTTTCAAGCAATACTTCATTGCAAATAGGTGACGTGCTATTTTTCCTTTTCTCACCAATTCTTATCCTAATCATTTCACCCTTGCGGATTCGATAGATGATTCGGTATGCTCGTCACATCGATCACAGGATACGGGGATGGACAAAAACGTATTAATCATTATCGATTTTTATCGATCCCCCTAGTCCAGCGGAGGCTGACAGTTCTTAATCGACAGTAACACGTTGCCTACATACTGATGTTTCATAATGTTCTCATGAAATATTCTTCTCTGGCTGCAACTTCCATTGTTCAGAGTTCAAAGGGAAACGTGAAGCATTTCCACCCCGAAAAAGCCTATCTGATGTAACCATGTATCAGGAAAATTGATGCATTACTAGACTTTTTGCTTAAGTTTTGTGCGTAAAGAAAAAAAAGTTTTGTAAAAACTATTTTTATTTTCCTTTATTATAGCAGTTTTTCAATTAGAATAAAGTATAATATTCAGATTAGGTAATTTCATATATCACATCATTTTATACCAGGTGTATACATATGAAACCGGTATTGCCATCTAGCGGCCAGTAGGCACACTTGTAGGCACTGTCGGAACTTACCATTTGTGCTAATTGGCG
>NC_046660.1:98678798-98680612 GCF_010883055.1 Belonocnema kinseyi | reverse complement strand
GCGAGTGCGCATACTTTGAATAAAATATTTGTTATCATTCTCTTGAAATAAATGTGTTTTTTTCTTGAAAAAATACCGGTTTCATATGTATACACCTGGTATCGCCATATTTAGTAATATTTTACAGTGGACTGGGATTGAAAACTGTTATCACGTGTCCACTATTTCGGCTTTCAGGATTGAAATACAAACTTTTCATGATTATGTTATCTTTTATAGAACCTTCGATTAACATTCATTAAAATACTCTTTGCGCTAAAAGCATATATTGCATTTAAAACTCTGCGAATCAATTTTCGCCTCATATGAAATTTTAATTGATCATCGTGCGTTAGGATTCACTGCAACTCTGCTTTTAAAAGGTAAATATACAGAGAGACATTTTATATATAATTTTGTTATAATTTGAAGACCTATTGAGAGTTCAAATTGAATTATCAATTAGAATTTGATGAAAGTTCTTACTTCTAAAAGAATAGGTAATCCCACACAAAAGAATAATTGATAGTGCCACAAGAACACTTTGTTCCTTTTTTCTACAATAAAATCTCGCTATATTGTCCTCAAAGAAATCTCTTTTGCTCATATATTTTTTATGTAAAGATTGTATTTGTAAACTGAGATTACATTAGTGAGATAGCCTAACAATCGTTTCATCATTATATCAACATCAATTATTTGTCATGATTACACAAGTGACTTTCAGGGGTTGTTTGTATGCAGTACATACGCGCCCCATGATAAATATCCTAGCTTAATTTTATCGGAATATTGCATCGGTATCAAGTAACTGAGTATAAAAGGACTTGGGGTTAGGAAATAGAATTGTCGGGGTGGGATTGCTTCCGCCTATTGCTCTCAGCGAATTCTCTAAATTGCTGCTTCTTGTTGATTGTAATTGTTAGAAATTTCTTTCCGTTCTTACTTACTGCTTTTTTGCGTTTCGTTATTCATTTACCCCGAAAAGGTAATTTATTATTTGTTATTCAGTTCAACTAATATATTAATCAATTCGTCAGAAAATTATTGAAACTACCTATAACATAATTTCAGAAGTTCGAGCTCAAGGAGTTTTGTTCAATCCCTTTTATGATACATATTGAAAACTCTCGAAATAATGAATATTTTCTAATCTTGTGGGTTTCATTTATGAGACCATTTTTTATGGAAATTTACTCATTTATTTTTTTAATTCAGCAAACTTTTTCTATTACATGTATTTTATATGGTGAGAATGAAAAATTCGTGGAAAAGTCAGGGAATTTTTTGCAAAGTCAGCAAACAATGTCGAGATTTGGTTTTCAACTTAATACTTATCTTGGTCTCTTAAATGTAAAAGTTTGAGAAGCCTAAGATCATTTGAGTCCGGAAGAAACAGAGAAAGTCAAGAAAAACCCCCTTAAACTGTACTGAATTTTAAATCTTATTCTCACTAGAGGACCTTAATATATATTTTTATTTGTTTGTTAGATATACACATTTCTCAATTTCCACAATCTTTTGTATTAACTTCGTACTAAGAAATTTGTTGCATAACATTTGTTTATTTAAATTTATTTTATTTATTTAAAAATTATTGATAATGCGAATTCTATAAAAAACTAAGTTGCTATAAACAAATTAATTTCAAGTTTTTTGCTATATTTGTTCAAAAATTTGACAAAGTTCTTTCATCCTGGGCTTAATAATCCGTCATTTTGTTGCAGTTATATTTGAGAGAAAACGTTCTAGATTTCTTATTCTTAAGATTATTAAAACTCGAGCACTGAGATTTACAGAAATGTATTACATTTACAGAAATGTATTTGGCAAAT
>NC_046660.1:98670820-98678698 GCF_010883055.1 Belonocnema kinseyi | reverse complement strand
TCAATTTATTTAGATTTACAGAAAAGTAGTTATCTATTTAACTATGCAATCTTGTGTGGGAAAATTTAAGGTAGTGTTGTACCAAAAATTAGATTCTGAATAAATAGTTTTTCTATGATTTTCAGAATCAAACTAATTATCGTAACACTTTTTTTGGCAAATGAATTTTTTCTTACTACCGCTTTTGACCAATTTTTGAAGAAAAAAAATGGTTGCATTTGAATCAGTAATGGCTTATTTTTCGGGGAGAACATTCTTTACAAGTTTACTGTTTCTAATTTTTAAAATAAACTTGTTTATGGCTTTTTTTGAAAATTCGAAATAGTAGATTTTCATGGAATGTTTTTTCTTAAAAAAGTAATCATTTATTCAAATTCGGCCATTTTTTAAAAATTGGTTAGAAGCGACAGTAAGGAAAAATCCAATTACAAAAAAATCTTCCTAAAATTATGATTTTTTGTATGTTTTAAGCTTTTTCCATAAAATTCAATGTTTTTTTTTCATAAAACATGACTGATATGATTTTAATTCTTAAAGTCATCAATTTTTTGCAGAGACCTGACTTTTTGCACGAGAACTACCTTAAGTATTGGAGAATTTGTTTCCAAAGAGGTTGTTGTGAATATCCGTAATACAGAAAATGAATGTTTACCGAATAGCAATGTTACAGCATAATAAGATTATATGGTCTATTACTCTATATTAGTATCACTTCCCCTATTCTCCTGCATTTCTCCCAACTCGACCCTTTTCTGCATAAGCTTTGCACGTGCATTTGCATGTTTATTTGAGCACACCCACTACGTGATTAAGCATATGCTTATGCCATTAAAAGTCTACTCACGTAATACTAAAATGATATCGAGGCGATCATCTAATGTAAGTCGGAAAGAAATTAATCATCGGACAGGTTGGGTCATTTGAAAGGTCAGGTTGACAAATTTGCAAGTTATCAGCTCCAATTAGTACGGATAATATGGGCTAGTTGATATTAAATGTAAATTATTAACTAATCTTCTGAATAATATTTTCAAACAAATTTCCGGCATAGAGTTTTGTTTCAATAAAATTCAATACTATTTTTTAGAATCTGAATTTTTAATGAATTAGGAAACAAGATATTTATTCTGAATATTTTAGAGGTTTTAAACCAAAATTTTAATTTACCCTTAAGGAAAAGCAGTATCGACAAGCCAAAATTACGCTTGTCTTTAAAGCTGAATTCAGCACCAACGTCACCCCTTCCGAGCTCTAAAAACATCTCTCTCCACATATCTTTGCCCCTAGAGTGCACTCACAACTACTTAGAAGAACGAGGTTGCCTACGCGGTAGATCTGAGGGCTAGTTTTCGACGTGTCGCAAAGCCCAAGAGACTACAGTTAGCTTAAACGTGTCATCAGCTTCAAATATTTGTGTCCTTCACTTTGAAATTCTTGACAAAATTGCAAGAAAATCTGTTTTTACAGTTTCCTATCATTTTTTTGTTTGAAAAATGTCTTAAATAAAATCTAACTATTGACAGTTGAACAAAAATAAGTTATTTATACACTGTCAGAAAAATCTGTATGAGGTTTAATATACATGTGTATGAAGAAAATATGCACTACCGCTACTTAAATGTGACATACATTAGTGCAGTGAATTTAATATAATTGTGTATTAAATTTAATATACAGGTCAGTATAGCAATGTACGTAAAAACTTAACCTGCTTCTTTTTCTTTAAATCTTGTCAAATATTCTCAGTTAAATTAATAATTTAGAATTCGTCGACTCAGTTGTTATTTATAATGAAAGCGCAATGTGCGGGTAAATTTTTTCCCTAATTTCGCTCGAAATGGTCAAAATTTAAAGCGAATACAGTTAATTGTAGGTTAAGTCTGCTATTTATTCGCTTAATTGAACTTTTCGACTTTAAATCAAAATTTATTTTTGGTTAACAGGAAAAAGATATCATGTTTTATTATTTAGAATGGAAAATTACAGCTAAACTTATGTTAAATTTGTGAAAAATGCAATTATATGAATTTTCTTTTAAGTGATTAACATGAATGTATATGAAACTTAATATACGCGCTCTTAATGACGATTTCATATGCTTGATATATTAATTTTAATACATGTGGACATGTTAAATTTAATATTATTTTTAACAGTGTACTCCTGCATAGACCTAGGCGTAACAACAATGATTATGATATACCTTTTTGAATCTGGAATTCAAACAATTGGATTTTTATCTTACTATAATAAATCATTTTTTCAAGACGGATGTCCGTTGTCCATACAGTTTACAATATTACGCAATAAAACTAAAATTGATTTCAGGATTATTCCTTCATATCTCTGCATGAAGCTCGTATCTTCCAAACATCAACCCTCACACAGCTCTAAATTCAGGGATCCCCCCTCCAATAACTGAAATACTAGAGAATAAATTTTCTTCCAAATATACCATGCTGTGTTCGCTGTAGACATTTTTATAGAATCTTGGATTGCTAGAGGGTGGCGTTCTCTGTCAATTTTCTTTTCCAACGAATATTGGTTAAATCCGTCTATCTCTGTACCTCCGCAACCTCGGAGGTAGTGGTTGGCTCTATAATGCAGGGTCCAGATAATGCCATTTTCCCAGGAGACTCACCTCAAAGCAGGGTGGTGAAGTTACATAACCCCAGTCCTTACCCATGCCCGCATATCCCTATCAAGAAGCACCTCAAGGAATGGAAAAGCTTCGACAGACTTCTTATCCTACGATGGGAGGATATGGAGGCCTTGATAGAGCTAAAGTCACCTCTTGAAATCTTAAAAATGTAGGTTTTACGAACACCAATCTCTCCAATTGAATCTTCAGTATACTGAATTTATAGTCTTCGATTTAATTTCAACCTTCACCATGAATTACCACACATAAATTCAGAGTCTTTTATTAATTTTTCTACCATTATAGTAACACCGTTAAGAAAAATATTTCTGAAACATATATATTAAGATCATAATGTACATATAATTTATTACTCAGTTACTGATGTAATTTAACTCTCAATTATTTTATTAAAATTGTATCACTTTTCCTGAAAATCTAACCTTTCATATTCAAAATTGAATCATTTGTATTGCGAATTAAAATACACAATAAAAGCAATTTAATAAAGTTTCACTCAAAAAGTAAATTAACTTCATTGATATTTGTACTGTGAGTGTATGTTATTTGATTATTGAAGCCTTCAAAACTGATCAATTGCATAAATTAAACATAAAGTTTTCAAACTATGACTTTTTATTCAATGTTCAGAAACTACCAATTTAACCTTAACGTCTTTAAAGTAGACATATTTTAGTTCTACTGAAGTTGAGAAGTTTAGGACTTTCTTCGAAGGGAATTAGTAATTTAAAAAATATTATTGATAAATAAAAACAATTGATTTAATAAATACACAGTTTAAATATTTTTCACTTGAGTAACTGCTTTTTCTGCTCCGACTGTTTTAATAGTCCGTCAGAATTAATATTGTAAGAAAGAAGTCTAGAGAAAATATATATTAATTACTATTGTAATAAAAAATATCATAAGTAAATGACAAAAATAAACATTTCTTCTCGGAAAAAATTATTTTTTACATTCTCATCATTTATGATTGAGAAAGTATTAGAATTGTCGGAAATTTGGCATCACACTTTTTCAACGGATCTCCACGTTTCGAGACCCCCTGAATCCGAAAATCAGGTTCTTAGGATGGCGTCTGTCTGTCTGTCCGTCCGTCCGTCCGCAAACACGATAACTGTCGAAAAAATGAACGAATAAAATTCATCTTTGGCACACTTTTTTTAGGTCCCAAAAGAAAGGACGAGTTCGTAAGCCATCCATTTTTGATAAAAATTCGAAAAGTGAGCGCATTTTGAAAATTTTTTAGACAACTTTTTTCTGAATTTGAAAATTCTATGCACAGATGTTTATAGTATTAAAAAGAAAAAACCATTTATCCTCATGAGTTTGTTCAATAAAAAGAAAATTCTCAGAGTTATAGCGTTTTCAAAATTTTTTTAATCAACCGAAAATCAAAATTTTAAGCCGAAAAACGCACGATATAAAAAAAAGTCAAGAAAAGAAAAACATTTCTTTTTAAAAGCCCTACAAAATTATGATAACTAATTTTTGGATTTTCTTCAGAAATCGAAAATTCAAATTTTGATTGCACAAAAAAATGGAAAATCAAAAATTTCATTTTGTGAACAAACAATGTAGGATATAAAAAAAGATGAATTAACAAAAATAGTTATCCTAAAAAAGATCTATAATTTCGTTACGAATCACTTCTTGATAGGACGCGTATTTTTTGTTTTATTCGTGAAAAATAACGTTGGAAAAAAATTTAAAAAAATGTGTGGAAAAACGACGAAAGTTACGAGAAAAAAATCCAACAAAACCTGTTTAAAAATGACTGTCGGAAATCGAGCGCGCAGCGCGAGTGTCACGATGAGAATGTGTACCTCAAAGCCTACAGAGCTTTGAGAAACTTAATATTTGACTATTCTTAATTAAGTAGACAATTCAGAATATGAAGAAGTATATAAATACTGCCGTCTAAAAGAGATCTTTTTGATAAAGTTTCGAGAACTATTTATTGTTTGTAACAATAATGATTGTTAAAAAAATAAATTAATTTTAAGTTAGCTTTAATTTATAACTAGTTATTTGAGTTCAAAGCGTTCAAAATTGGATAAATTACATTCATAAAATATTTGAATTTGAAGCGCCTCCATTATCGAATTTGAATTCGAATTTTTAAGTTTATTTAAAATATCTGTAAAAAGTTAAACAATAAAGTTTACAAAAAAACCTGTATTGATTCTGGCACTGCTATATTGGGCATTTCAGGAGATACTTTCAAACTGGAATTTAAAAATATAAAAAATCATACGATAGGAGAAAAAATCACACAGCAGTATTCACATTAGCCTGATCATAGCAACGAATTATTATCAAGAGTAGAAATATCAGTATAATGTAAGCTAATTTTAAGCACTTTATGGTAAATGCGTTATGGCTTACTAACCACCTACGTCAATTATGTTCTGACGAATATTAGGTGTTAAAAGCTACTATTTCATTAATTATAACAATCGCATGTTCATCGTACAGACACAGATCCAAGCATGCATCTAAAATATTAATTTAAAAATTCTCTATTAATACATCTATACATTTTTTCATTTGCAACTTGTGTTTTATCAACTACACTTTCCTCTTTTAGAAGCTTCGATATTTTAACAATTCTTACATCGAACATATAAGAATAATAATTTTAGACCATTAATTTACAACTCCTAGGGTCAATTTAATTATCAAATATTAGTCGATCTATTGTTTTATTTTTAAGTGTTCAACGTGTGAAAGTCTACCCTCAAAACATAAATTCTTTTCACACTAGAGCTATAATTATGGAATTTTGGGCTACACGCCCATTTTCTATAATTTTAACTTTCAAGCCGACTTTTTTCCCAAACGGATTTCGTTCATCGTTTTATTTGCACATTATTTTGATCAAGTGGGACGAAGACAATTTGTAGATCTTTTTAGGATGAACATTTTTTCTTTTTTTCGTCCCCAGGTATTATTAAGCTCTCTTCAATCGTGAAAGGAATTGCAGGAAAAAGAAACCAACTCTAAAGAAGCCCTTGCCAAAGGAAATACAGACATAATCCGGAAAAAGCGGCAAACTGTTGTATATATGAATTGAAAAAAAAGAAAAAATTTGTTGAGCTATTCTTTGGGATGATATATTAAAACGTGAAATGAGCGCTTTTAAAAAAGCAACTGTTTCTGAGGAAAACCTTATGAAAGGGACGGAATGTTTCTTCATATGTGAAATATAAAAACTTGTATAAATTTTGCGCATTTGATTTTTAAAAAGTACTTTCGACTCCTTTTCCATTTTTATTAAAATATGACAGGAACAACCTGAAAGAAGTAACTACTTTCGAGAAAGCATTTATTAAAGTGGCGGCGGGAGCCTAAGGAGAATAAAAAAAAAGAATGTCTTCCCTGTACTGCTATTTTCTATGTAAAAAAATGATTGGTCAAGAAATTTAACAGCATTTTAGTTCGTTTAGTTAAAAACTTGATTTTCAATGTTAATTGTAACCTGGAAAAATTCAGAGATGAATAAACTATAGCTTTTTTGGATAATTTAATTTAATTCCAAGACGCACTTTACATATACCAACGGCAATGCCTACTGAAGTTGCTTCTAATTGGAGGAAAATATCAAAGGGATTTCGATTTGTTTGGTTAAACTCATTGTAGTCATGTTCTCGATGTACCACTATATGCACACAAATTTGGCTTACGCTGAACGCGCGTAGAGAGATTAGCGCATTTCAACTACTTTCGTGAAACAATCAATTGCTTTGAACATCACAGTGCGTTTAAATACATACGGTTACACCAAAGACTCTCGTCGATGAAATGTAATTACCGCTGTTTCGCAACAAATAGGCAAACTAGCTTCACATTCCTTCCATTTTCTACATCTGCTTTGACCTCACACTTTCCACCTTGGTTGAAGCTCAACGTAACAATACTTTGTCAAAAATTGTATCAAATGTGAACGCTGTGTCACGAAAAAAGTCACGGATGCTCGTGGCGACAATACACAAAAAAATTTCCAGGGTAAGATTGCTTCTTGTTCCGAGAAATGCAAAAAATAATGTTTGTAAATCGTGGTTTCGTTCTCTGATGAAGATTGAATAATATCTTGAAGAAAGGATTACACTTTTCTTTAATGCGATGTGTTTAAAAAATTCCAGGTGATACTGGTTTCAAAATATCTTTAAGTCAAAGGGAAGAGGAAAAGATTTATTTTATTTTTTTCAACTTATTTTCTAGAGGTATTCCCAATTTATAATCAAGTTTATTCTCGTAATTTTTTTCATCATAACATTTAATAATTATATAATACAGTAAAAATAAGGTTTTATATATTTTATTTTTTTAAGAAGCTTTGGAAATATTTTTAATTATGAACAAGGCTTAAATGAGTGGAAATTTTGTAGCAGAAAATTTAACTTTTCGAGGGACAAATAATTTTCTTCGTAGCTCACTTTGCTGGATGTTTTCCCTTTTATTTTTCTCTGAAACGAGCTCAGGATGCTGTCACTACGATCCACCCCTAATCGATGAATCCAGAGCACCGATCATCCCTCAGCCACCCTCTGAGTTGAATAAACGTGCGATTATAACGAAGGTTGCGAGAGATCCTGACGCGAAGGGTGAAAAGAGAGGCGTTACCCCAGGCACCCCTCACAGGGAATATTTTCCCCTCCGGGTTAGAGGGCGGCACCCCAAATCTTTTGAGGGTTGGTACGAAAGGCTCCATACTGATGCTGAAACAGAGAATTTCTCTATGTCAACCAGAGTTTTTCTGACTTTTACAAATAAAATGAACCAGGTGTGCTGAATCTAAATTGAATGGCATGGAGCTTTACATTCCTGTTGATATTTGCAACTGATTATGTATTATCATTGCTCGTTCTTGTATTATCATCCTTTGATCGATTAAATTCTTTTTATTGCAGATATTTAGTATTTTCGTTGTAAACATCTGATTCATCCTATTTTGTCACGAAACCGCAAATATGTTTAAATCAGTGCAACACTGTCAATTCTTTCTGTCCATAAGATTAGCACTTATTTACTAATTCAACAGTCTATATATACATACATACATACATACATACATATATATATATAAATATATATATATATATATAAATTTTCCATAAGGACAACCGCAGGATTTCGCCGGGAGCGGGTGCTAATCTGAAAAATTGCACCCGCTTCCAGCGAAATCGCGGTAAAATTTCAGCCATAACCACGTC
>NC_046660.1:98661334-98670720 GCF_010883055.1 Belonocnema kinseyi | reverse complement strand
ACCTTATAAGGGAGTTGCAACGATTGTACCCGGAATATTCTGTTAAACTGATCGTCCTTATCATCGGCACTCTTGGAGGTGCCAAGCTTTCACTTGCTAATAACCTAAAAAGCATCCCTGCGTGTCAACAATATGGTAGAACACTTGCGGGAAAAATGCCGAAGGCGGTTGTCCTTGGGTCACTCCGTGTTCTTAGGGTGCACGAGGCTTTTGCTGGATCGTCGTATTGATGCCTTTACAGACTGTAACCACCTATCTCACGGTTGTGAGACGTGGTTATGGCTGAAATTTTACCGCGATTTCGCTGGAAGCGGGTGCAATTTTTCAGATTAGCACCCACTCTCGGCGAAATCCTGCGGTTGTCCTTATGGCAAATTTATATATATATATATATATAATATTACAAATTAATTAATTAGTAACCGATTTGAGATGATTTTTATAAGTAGTTTTGTTTTTAAATCATATTCAAAGAGTAGATTATATAAAACATAATTTTATTACATGTTGCTGAGTAATTTCTCACATTTTGATGACACCCGCATTTTTTAAACTCGTTCTTAACGGGATCGACTCAGCCAGCAATAAAGTAAGCATTTCCAATTTTCACTACATTCATTTTAGAGTTGTTTTTATGACATTTAGTGAATGGTCACATAATTGGGGATTTTATCTCTTTGATATAACCGCTATGAGTTTTTATTACTTCCGATTTAATGCTTATTTCTTGCTTATTGATGATACGCAGTTTGAATATATATTTTTTTCAGTATTCAATCCATGAAGTATTAATTAATTTGATCAATGTAACGTTCAACTTTTATAGAATGTGTAGCTTTATACAGATCCAAGCCGATTATATTTTTAATTAATAGTCCAGGCGCCCTGTCTTTATTTTTATTTTCAAAAAATACTATTTAATTCGTCCACAATAGTTCTTATTATTTTTAAAATAATAATGAAGTAACCGAACAGTTGTTTTAGATTAGGTGCCCTGATTTATAGATCAAATTTACTCATACTTTGTCATTTTCCCATTGCTGATAAGGACTTAGCAAAAGACAAATTTTTTTCATCGTAGAATAAACTTTCGCCCAGTAGCAAGTAAACTTTAAAATCGGAAAATTTTCCATGCAATAAAATTTAATCTTAGTATTTCCTGTGGTAACATAAACATATTAACTAACTCTTTTGCGACAAATGTTTACAATTTTTTTCAAATTGCTAGACAAACTCATATATTTGTCGATAGCAGACACAAATGTTTTAAAACCAGATATATAAAAGGTATTTATTCTTTTTTGTATAAATAATTTTTTTAATATATGCATGAACAATTTAATTCCTTCAGCATATGATAATTTTCAGCATAACGTGTAAAACTTTATTTTTTTCTTATCAGTTTCACATAGATTGTAGAAACTAGAAGTCAAGCTTTTGGAACAATACTCGAAATACAGACCAGAGAGTAAGTTTAAAGTTAAAACTTTCGTCGAATACTTACCTAAGTTTCATTACACATGCATGAGCTACGTGTTGAAACTCATGTCAAACTTACATCTATTTGAAAACTATTTTCTTTTGTGTTTCTAAATAGGCAGTTTCTTTTTTTTTAATAGCAAGATATGAATAATATTAAAAACAAAGGAATAAGTATCTAATCTATATTAGTATATTTGTTCATTTTAGTAGTATGTGTCTCTGTAATACAATTTTTATTTTAAAAAGTCAGATAAGGTAATATTTGATCATGGCTTCTCTCGTGCTCATAAAACTTTTAAGAAAGCTTAAACACTTTCAGTATAAACTTCATCTTTACTGTGAGCTTACTTTTTCATAAAAAAAATGCCGCATGACAAGGATACAAACTTCTCGGTTACCTCCAAAGTGTATAGTGAAATCGATAATGTAATAGAATAATCTCGAAGCCATTGAAGACCTATCTTCCTGTATTCAACTCAGTACCCACGTCTCTGCGGGTTTTCCCCTTTCGTGACCAACACTGGAACAGCAAAAAATTGACGCCAGTCTCCATTGTACAAATGTACACCTTCGCTTTCGGAGGTTTTTCTGCGACAACTTCTCACCGCACTAAAGAAAGAAACGTTTTGCAGCTATATTTTCTCTTCCGATTACCACCTGCCGGATTCACAATTGTTCGCTTAGCCCCCGCTGAGCCAGACAGTCAGAGGCACAAAAATTGAATACCTCTACAGTCTACTTCTATGCGACCGTCTTATATTCTTCAATTCGATATAGAATAAGATTTTTAACAAAGAGTCAAACTTCTCAAGAAATATACTTGGAAACATAGGAAACCTCCATTTAACATTTGGGATGCTCTTGACCAAAATCCTGGTTTATATAAACATATTGCAAATTGAGGAAATCCCCTACGGTGGATAATCCTTTACACTGGGTGATTTGTATTTAATAAAAAATTGGTTTAAAAACCTCTTACATTTTTTGCTAGACTCTACTTTTTATTTAATAAAAATTCCTAACCCATATCAATTTTCTCTTGTCTTATGTTTCAGGTGAGTTAATTGAAGATGATACTTTCTATCTTTCGCATATCCTGGTAAGAAGAACACAGTAATTTGATTTGGACGCGGGAAAAAATATAAGTTGTCTATCGATATATCTGCAGATTACTTCGACCACCGTCAAAACATAACTGAAGTAAAGAATTGAATTTTTATGCTGAACAGCTTCACACTTTCCGCTTTGGGAACTTATAATGATCTAAAAGATTTTTGAATAGAACTTACATATAAAGCGGAGGAAACTCTCAAATTTTTAACCATACCCTAAATATTACATTTAAGAAGTTTTCAATCAAATATATTTTTATGCCAATTCTTAAACTTTAAATTTTAATATTACAAGAAGAAAAGGAAAAGTGTTCCAGAAAATGTAACGATATTTTAAAGTATCACAACAGTATTGATGGGTTATCATTTCACATAGAAAATATTGATGTCTGCAAAAAATTGCAAATATATATCGAACTTGTTTACCTAGTATCTTTTTTTATCGACATTTTTTCAAATGGCATTTTTCCCAAAATTTTTTTAAATTACGCGTCTTTAATATATAATTTATTTAAAAACTATACAGTTATTTTATTTATAAAATATTGTTGAGAAATAAATAAATTCTAATTAGAGGAAGTGTGTTAAGGCCGAAGAAGTTTGAACAAAAGAGAATTTAAAATTCACATTCATTTTTATTTTTACTTTCTGTTTGCTTTTTTCTCAACAGTATCAATTTATTTATACAACGATTCATAAAGATAGACTCTTCTTTTAGAAAACTTTATTGTTACTGGATTACATCGAATTATCTTATCGATCTACGAGTATTTTAAGCTACTAAATGTGTTATTTTGGTTAAATCAGGAAACTTGAAGCGTAATTAATTTTTCACACCTTGTAGGATATTCAATATTCTTCAATTCTTAACGATCTTATACGTGTAAATTGAAATCTTGTATATTAAAATTAATTACAAACTGTTTTGTTCCTGGATTCTATAAAAATGCTTAATCATTTAAATAGTGATTATAACTCCAAAACTATAATTGGAAATGAGAAAAAACTTGATTTTATAATTGTGCATTTAATTTTGGAAAATACATGTATTTAACAATTAGATCTAAATTTACTCATATTTAATCGAATATGTTTTGATATTGTAGATGGCATGATATTGTCCACATTTTGCTTTTCACTCATATAATATATTGAAGGAAGAAATCGTGGAAAAAATCTGATTGCAGTAACGAATAATTTTCTTAAACAAGGAATTAACTCGCATTTCATCATGTAAAATTATTTAAATTAAATAATAATCTTGACAAATAGGGAAAAATTCAATGTCCAGATGGACGATGTTTAGAATTAAATTTTCATCTGTGATGCCCAATCTGCTTTAAATTGATTACGAAGGAAAAATGCAAGTGTTAAAGCTCTCTCGAAATCAGACTTTGACAATAGAATATAAATAGCCTAGACTCCAGATTCTAACTTCTGTCATGTCTACAACAAAGCCATTCAAACTATTCAACGACGGTTTCCCAGCTGATTCGAATTACACCTTTGTCTGGGACTCGATGATCCACTTTTACGACTAGTGTGTTCTTCAGACTTCGGAACAATAAAAAACGATTTCCAGCATTTCCCTCACAGTTTTTCAATGATGTAGAAGCTGTTGGCCCACCAGGAGCTGCAACTCCTTGCTTCTTGCCGCGTCGGCAGTGCGGTTGATAATGATCGGAAGTTCGTCGTATTTCTTCTTGCTAGTGAAATTCCCAGAAGAGGCATCACCGGAACTAATATAAAAAGAAGAGAAAAAGAAGAAAGCGAGTCGATCAATTATATCCTAGCTAGTTTTCCGGTCGTGGTCAACCACTCGTTGAGTGGATTAAGCGATCGCGGCCCAAGATCGCTGAGCTTATGAAGATCTTTTTTCACCTCCAACACCTTATTCCCACCTTGAGAGTCTCTTACACCCCCTGCCCCACTTTTCTAGTATCCGCCCGTCGAAAGCTGAAACGAGCAAGCACTGCTTGAGAACTTCGATTCGAGAGCGAGGACTTAATTGAGTGGAGTTAATTTTACGAAAGTTTTGCCGCGTTCTGCGAAGCTCGAGGCTTCCATCTGCAAAGGATAAGAGGCTGAGGGGGTGGAAGGGTAAGACAGGGTTGGCGAAGATAATTTTCAGGAGGCTTCGTGAGAAATCGTTCGCGACATTAATGAAATTCAGTCACGGCTCGACTCCCTCGGAGAAATCGTACTCGAGCGATTAAATGCGATGAAATTTTAGACTCCCGGCATTCGAGTGGCTAACCCGGAGTCATGGGAAACATGAAGAAACGGGGGTGAAATAGAAAGCAATCTTCGCGAACCATTCGGATATGTAAGGTTAATTGAAAACTGGAAAGGGAGGACACTTTGCACGCAGTTAAATATTTTGCAGTAATTAATTTACTTGAAACACTTAAGTGAAATTTAGGTATCCGAAAGTATAAGGAAAATTATCTTTTTTTCTTTCTGTGTGAAGAGGCAAGATTCAAGTTTTGTACTATCCATATAATTATAAATTTCCATGGTTATTTTTTGAGAAGTATTTCTATATAAAATCGTGAAACAAGATTAAAAAGATGAAACGAAGCTTTTTTCTTCAAACTTTAAAAATGGTACTTTTTGACAAAAATGTAGAAATTGATTATATTCTATTCTGGAGATTGTTTAATATAGTCTGAAGAAGCAATATACAAACTGGAAATTTCATAATAGTGAAAATTGGGATACAGGAATAAGCTTGAAGAAAAAATATATTATGTTTTGAGTCTTATATATATATATGAAGTTATGTGTATGTAGCATGATTCGAACTGAGACACTCTCTTTCTTTTTTTCACCTGTTTTGGTGAATTGTCAGTTTTATGCTACTTTATTTATCCTAAGTCTACTTACGACTAAACAATTTTTTGATACTTTTTTCAGTATTTGGACATAAAAATTGGATTTCTTGAACAATTTCAGTTTCACAATCTTTCCCCTAATTCTTCCATTTACCCCTTTTTGGAAAATCACGTTTTTTGGATATTTATTTAAAGATCTTTGCCTACAATTTCTCCTCAAACATTGAATTATGATACGCCAGAAACTTGTAAGACCGGTCTTTGCTACTTTATGCTCGGCGTGCACACACACACATCTGGGATATCAGCGGCTCCGTGGGCCGATCCCTTTTCAGCGCCTTACTGCCTTTGGGTACTGCATCAAATCGTCTTTTCCTTCGGTGCAGACGCCGGCAATAGATAGGTACGGCGCCGCTTCGTATACCTGCTTTCTACCGGCGTCGACTCTTTGTAAGTTCGTGCATCAGTTAATAATTTAACATTTTAAGTTGAAAAATTTAAGATCGCAATACCAACAACTAAACATTGAAAATACAACAATTTAAAATTTAACAAATTGGCAGCAATTTCAATTTCAAATAAGTTATGTTCAAAAGAGAAATTTCTCCTATTAACATGAAAACTTCTGAAATGAACAATAAAAAAACAAACAAAAATACAATAAAATAGAAAAGATAGAGAAGGCGATCTCCAAAGTGAAAATTTTTTTACTGTCTTCCTCCGTCTTTAAATTTAAAGCGACTATAATTTTTAATTAGTGTGGACGCGTTGAAGTTGCTCAGCATTTGAAAGTAGGAAACGTTAAACTTCGTTACTGCACACAGACTTTTAAATAATTTTTAAAGCCAAGTGTTCTCAATGACTACATTATATATTTTTGAATTTTTATTGCGTATATAATTACAGAATATGAAATTGGAAATTCTTTAATTTTCAAATTTAAAATTTCAGTCTACAGAATTGAATCATTTTCACTTGAATAGAAACAATATATAAATTTAAAAGAATAAAAATGATGGGTTGAAACATTTAAATGGGCAAAATCTCAATTTAGGTGTCTTCCAAGTCGAAAACTTCGGCAATTTGGGAACATTTGCAATTCAAAATAATGAGTCGATTTTCAACAATTTAAAACTGATTAAATTTGTATCTCTGAATCTAAAATTTAAGCAGGGAATGTCAGTCAACCCAATTTTACAAGAGAGGTAGAAATATAATAAGAAATGCATGTTTTTGTTCATTTCATAAATAAATAACAGAGGACAACAGGGAAAAAGAAAATGATTGCAGAACTATTAAAACAATTTTTATATTTGATAATAATATCTCCACTATGCTTTATTCATTTAATTTGAACTTTATGAAAATCTAAATTATTTGAATACATTTAACTATACTGCATTTCTCTGTAAAAAATTACAAACATCTAATTTGGTCAATTATATTTGATAATAATATCTCCACTATACTTTATTCATTTAATTTGAACTTTATGAAAATCTAAATTATTTGCATACATTTAACTATACTGCATTTCTCTGTCAAAAATTACAAACATCTAATTTTGTCAATAAAATAAGAGGTAAATATGGCTCCTTTTGCATCTCAGCTAAAAGTCGCAAAAGGATTTTTGGTGAAGGTTAATAAAAATTAAGTTATTAACAATTTTTGCCGCGAAAATTCGGGACGACTAGCCAAGCTTATAAAAAATATTTGACTACTCATTCCGATTCGAAAACTACATGGAAAATATTGCCCTGTATTGTGAAACTTGCGACACCTTTCTATGAATTTCGGAGTTTCACACCCCCTATGAATCTTTATGATAAATCAGCAGCTCCAGTGTTATTTTGTGAACCCACGGATCGGTTTCCGGTCTGGCGTGTTGCGCCGATGTTATATCGCGGTGGCCGTAGCGGTGACGCCTGTACATATGGGGAATTTCTGTGAACACGCCACAGTTCCTTGTTAGTGACCGAACCACTGACGCGTGTTGTAAATCGATGATTATCAGATATGGGTTCGCAGAGGCTTGTATGGTGGTCGAGTAATGGTGCCTGGTTACCCCTACCCTTCAATTATTCTACTCTTTCCCCTCGTTGCTACTCATGAACAAACCAACCCCGTCCCGACGACGCCATTCAAATCACGTTGTCGAGGATGGTCTATATTGGAGACGGGCTTTGGTTCGTCACACTTGGCGGGATTCACCATCGCGAAACCCCTATCGAAGCAACCAATCGACGCCCTTCACTTAAACGACAAGAGATTTGTTTTTCTCAAAACAAACACTGACTCGCAAGGTAATCTTCCAGTCACCCGCCATATTTTCCTTTAAGAGGGACGACTACAAGTCGCGCCGCGGGCTTGATTCTCGACTTCATTCCAAGTCCGTCATGTTAATTTGTTTACGTTTCTGGCAGGCGTATGCGCTCCATTTAAATAAACAAATGTTAGCACGTCTGTTAGTTTATAGACTTATTTCCGTCGAAATTAAACATCAGAATTTGGTCGTAAGAACTTACAAGCTAAATTTTTTAAATTCCATGACTTTGTATGAAGACTTTTAACCGACTTGAAAACGCAAATAATCACATCAAATACAGTAGGTGTACGGCAGGGGAAACTATAAGTGCGAGGTTAATCGAAATACTTTTGAAGTCATGATGTTGATAAATGATGTATAAGTAGGGAAATTACGGATTGTTTACCGAATTAAAGCTGGCACATTATTTTTTTTTTATAGAAATGCTATCACATCAATGACATTAGCCATTTACCCTACATATAATACTTTTTTAACATGCTGCAATTTTATTCAGATGGCACTACTTTGGTACAAAGTGAATATTGACATTTTAAGTCTTCCGCATCGGTTTTCGAAGGACAGTGTGTATAAATTCATGAAACAATAATCTATAATTAAAATTTAAAAACATTTTTCTTTCGTAAAGTAATTATTTTTCAATCTATGATAGAAATTATACGAGCTCCAAACTATGTCGTATTCAACATGCAAACCAGGACAGTTGTCACAACCGACTGTCATGCACAAAAAATTACAAATAATTTTATTTAATTATGCTCATTTATTTAAAAGTTATTTGCTTGGTAGAATTTACTTGCTTGTGCTCGCAACCTAGAAGTAAAAAATTTCTTTGTCATCCAAACCTAACCTGCTAACAATTTATTCACCACGTATCGAATTATCCTTCTCATAAAAACTTTTAAAATACATTATGGATGAAAATTAAGTGACATAATCATTCGGCAGTTTTGCAGCCAAGATTTTAAAGTATCGAAGAGACCTGCGAAAGTAAAATGAAATCATTTTATTTCTTTAAATAATTAACAATAAGTGATTAAAGGGATAGTTTGAAAAAAACTTGTTTTTAATATTGCTATAAAAGTACTACAGGACTTTTGCTTTAAACCCCAGTCATCTTTATAGATTATTCAATACTGACATCCAGTTCGTACTACACCGAGAAAAAAGTATACTTAATTTAAAGAAATGTAGTACTGAATACGTCCAATCAAATATTTCTTTGATCTAAAGAAGTTTCGTTTATGACACAAGTAAGTTTCTTATTTTAAAAAAATTATTTCTTGAAATAAGAAAAATTGTCTTCGAACAAAACAATATTTGATTGGACGTATTCAGTACTACATTCCTTTTAATCAAGTAATCTCTATTCTCAGTGCAGTTTTTCCGAGGCAGGGTATATCTAACGATCAGTTCTACCAAAATGGAGAGTTCTACCAAAAATGGGCAGTTCTCAAAGTCACTTGGAAGATGAGGAAAAGAAAAAGAGAAAGAAAAAAGAGAGAGCGAGAGCGAAATGAGCCTGATTACGAGATCTACAGTCTGTCAAGTTAAAGCGTGGGTGGCTTTACTCGCAGTCGGTAAGGTGTATCGACATGATTTTGGTGTCAAAATATTAAGAAGAGCTCCCTC
>NC_046660.1:98599783-98661234 GCF_010883055.1 Belonocnema kinseyi | reverse complement strand
AGAGGGAGCTCTTCTTAATATTTTGACACCAAAATCATGTCGATACACCTTACCGACTGCGAGTAAAGCCACCCACGCTTTAACTTGACAGACTGTAGGACCTTTTTTTTTAGAAGTCGTATACTGTCAGGTCGGGCAGATCTAAAAAATCCTTAAGGTGGGGCATTTCTAAAAAAATCCTTAGAATATACCCTGCTCAGAGGGTGTCTCCTATTGCTATATCCTTAATATTTACAAAGCTTTCCTCATTTAAAAAAGGTAAATCATTTTTTTTAAATATAAAAAATGTTATTGGTAAGTAATTAAAGGTTTTTCAATACACTCAAATAAATGTCTGGTTAAATCAATCAGAATTCTGGTTAAATATGCCCTTAGTATTTTTTCTAGTTAAAGTAATCAAAAGTCTGATTGTTTCAATAAGAATTTCTGTGTTATTTAACCTGAATTCTGGTTATTTTAACCAGAAAAAATAGTAAGGGCATATTTAACCAGAATTCGGGTTAATTTAATCAGACATTTTTTTGAGTGTATAGGTCAATCCCTGCGCTCGAAGATGCGAAAAAATTTATTAAATAAAGTACTGCAGTATTCCTAATATCAGCAAAGCCTTTCACATATAAACAGAATAAACCACTTTTTTGAAACTTCATAAATTTGTTATAAAAGGTTGATAAAGTTTTTTTTTATTCAGCCAAGCTCCATTATAACATTAAATGTATCGTTTAAAATAATGAGTTTCCTTATAGAATAATTTGCTACGTATTCGTTATTGTTTACAGTTTAATTTTTGCAATTTTGCTGTGAAATAACATATGGATATTTTTTATTTGGACAGAATCTGCGCTTAACAATTTAGTTAACCAATTAATTTACTCCTAAGCGTATTAACTTCCCCTTTGTTGGAGAAACAAATGAAGTCGACTGGCTTTAATGTTCTTAAGAAACTTTTCGTCAGTGTGTTAGGGAGTTGTCTCTAGGATTTAAAAAAACTCAGGGTTCACGGAAGTTAGGAATCCTAACAAAAACTGTTTCCAGGTCGCGCGGACTATAATCAAAAGTCGATGAGGTCGAGGCTGTTTGGAATTCCAATGGTTCTCTCACATTACCCCTAGTCCAGAAAAGTTTACTTTGCTTCGTTCTGTTCTTTCCCTATAAATCTTTAACAGGAACAACTGTAGAAACTTCCGGATTCTTTGACTTCTACATCTGTTACTCTTGTGTAAGCAAATAAATTCTGTTTGAATTTCTATCTTTAAGATTAAGTAATTAGTAAACAAAATATTAAAATTTTGATTGTATAAACTGAACAATCCAAAATGTTAAATTGTTTTGTAGAAACCCAAATTATTAGCACCTTTTAATTTATAATACAGATATAATGATATTTAAAAAAAATATATTATAAAATATATTATAAAGAAAGTAAAATTATATAGATTCTTTATTTTTGATAGGAAGATAATGGACATGAGATGTGACCGTTTTTACGGTTATGTATAAAACTTCGAACGACTGCAGATATTTTTATGGCACCATCTATCGGATATCAACGAACTAAAAATGAACCCGCAAAAATAATTTAAATTGAAGTCTCACTTCTAAAGAATTACAAATTTTATTTGAGCCGTAACATTAACGAAGCCCTGGTATTTTCTGTGTATGAGATATTTTAAATAAAAATTAAATTGGGTCTTCCAGTTATAACTGATATGTTTCCAGCTGGTAAGAATTACCATTCGATCTAATGAGAAAGAAAAGAAAATAAAAACGATGGAATTTGGAATAAATTAATATTTAATATTTTCAGTTAAACCATCATCATTTTGTCACTTTTGAACTTTTTAGATTTTTCCCGCGAAAGAGAACGATAAATTATATCGGAGTCAAAAAGAAAAATATAAATACCTATACTATATTAAAAATTATCACCCTTTTGACAAAAATTGGGATCATTTTTTGATAACCTGTGTTTAAAACGGTTTAAATTTTAATACTCATAACTTTGACAAACATTTTTTTGGCAAATAAGTGAGCTAGGTGTCGTCAACAATGTTCAGTGAAAAATAATTCTAGGACTTAAAGGGGGTTCCTATTTTGTTGGGCCGAAATCCGGCTGTTTTTTGGGAATATTTTTTGAGGAAAGTATAAAAGATAGGAGGCTGGAATTTTCCAGAATTGTTTGTCCATATTTGTTGTAGTACTACAAAATTTGTTCGTTCGTTACATAAAAAGGGGAGGGGGGACCCGGTCAATGGCGGGTGGTCGGCGTCGACTTTTCCCGCTGGTGGAAGATCTGGCCGCCGTAGAAAAAATCTGAAACAAAAAATCAAAATATTTTCTTTATCTATACACTATAGCGCACAAAGTAGACTAGAATGAAGAAAAAAAATGAAAAATGAGGAAGTTATGAGATTTAAAAAAAAAATTGATTTTTTCACTTTTTTGCTACTAATTATTTTTTTAAACAAACAATTTTCAATATTTTCTCGTGATTGTAGTCTACTTTGTGCGGACACGTTCTGAGAACATGTGAAAAAAGTTTCATAGCGATTGCTCAATTTTTGCGCCTTGTGGGACTTTCCTCAACACGGGAAACGTGGTTTTGAGAAAAACGCGTTCAAAGTTTTTCATAAAAAACGCAAAAAATGATGTTGAACTTTTCCGATATAATTACACTTATTCATCATTTCGTATGTTTTCGGAATCGATTATTTCAAATCTGCCATCAAATTTGCAAAATTCATTTGTTTAAACAATTTTTATAAACAATTTTTTCAAACAAATTACAATTTTTGAATGATGCATACGCTTTCCATAGCTTTCGATGTCACTGATTTCAAATCTGGTACTATTTTTGCAATAAAAAATTATTTATTTGATAAAAACTATTGCATAATTACTTTTTTCCAAGATTGATATGATTTTCATAGTTCAAGCGGTCAGAAATCACGAATTTGATATTAGATTTACAACAATCATTTGTTTAAATGAAGTTCAGAATATAAGAGTACTCACGCCTAGTTAGCTATGCCAGGTCCATACAAGCCACCTTCCTCATTCATATGAAAAACAAGCCTAAAATCGGAAACAGTTTCGCCGCCGCAGAGCACCCGGCCGCTGCAGCCCAGCGCGTTTGACACCGCTCTATTCAACGGCCCATAACTTTCGAAATTTTTGATATTTTGACTTGAAATTTTCCAGGTATATTTTTAAAACATATATCTATCTGAAAATACAAAAAGAAAAAAAACGATTTTTTTGAACCAACAAAGTAGGAACCCCCCTTAAGCATATGCATGCATGATATGAAATGAATATGGTCAACAGCATCAATGTAAATCTTGGGAAGATCCCACAAACATGATTCACCGCATTCAGGAAATTACGAAACATAATATAACATGTGATTCATTGTCATAAATATATTGATTCGAAACCATCATGTTATGAGTTTGCGACGTCCCCTGAAAATCGAGCGTTATATAGCCCTTTACCGACAGGTATCAGCTGATCATATGTAATTAGTCTCACAAACGACCACTGAATAACGCACAATGTTTCCTCTAACCGTACTTTTGGGAAAAATAATGACCCCAGATGGCATTCAAGCTCGCACCGAACCGCACATTTAAATTTTTGAGTCATATGCGATTACCAATCACAGCCCAAGCAGATGTCTGGCACATCAGTCGCATGTTTTCACGACTCACTATTCAGATGGATCCGCAGTCTCCTAAAACACTGATATTGAATAAAATAGCGTACATCACTCGTAATCTTACAAATGCCTCTTTACGTGGAGCTCAATGTTTACAGGTCGACTTGAAAAATTGTGGCCGGCCAGGGTTTTACAATTCGTCATGCAAACATTGGTCTCTTCTTAAAGATTTTACCAACACTATTAGTGATTTAATCACAGAAAAAATGAAAGATAAAGTTTACATCGATTCCAGGTGAAAGATTCACCGTAACAAAAATTAACTTTGCCAGATAAACTTTACATGAATCGAAGATAATTTCCGATTTTTAACCTTGTCTAGATAATCTTTAGCCTTATAATCGCTCCATTTTTATTCGGGGTGAAGCGAGAATTGCGACGCCAGTGCTATCTATCGTTGTTTAACTTCATTAAATTGGAGAGAACCGGGGATTCCCATCTGTCAGTTGTTTTTTGCGCTTTTTGCTAAATGGTATTAAATAAGTTCTAATTCGTCTACAATAGTGTAATTTGTTTCGGAGGAGATATATCAGTAAAAACAAAATTTTTTTTGTTGCTGATTCTACATGTTTTATCGAAATTTTCTCACTTCAGCGTGACGCATTAGACGAGATCAAAATTTGTCTCCTAACCTCGGTGAAAGTTTTGTCAAAATATGTTTAATTTTTAACCCTTACAAGTCTTATCTGCAACAAATTTCTATACTGTCTTAAAATTAAATTCTTTATACTGAGAAATAATGGTCCTTTTAATGCTAACTAGAACTAGAATGGTATAAGTGTGAGCCCTCACTGCCGCGTTGCAGGAATTGTAAAATTGTGAATCTTTTTTTTATTGATTTTTGAAATCACATTCTTTGGTGCTTTATATAACAAAATCCGAACGTATTTTCGTCGCCGTGTAAAATTTCAGAAATGGCGCTGACCCCTTTAGTTTTTCCGCCCTTCATTTGTATTCGAGGGTAGTTGTAATTCTAACGAAAGTCCAGCTTTCTGACTGTCATTGTTGACACGGTCAAGTACGAGGTGTGTTCAAAAAATAAGGTGACTTTATGGTTTTCTCAAAAAAGATTCATTTATTCCTCAATATTTATGTTGTCCCCTTCAAAGTAATCCCCCTCAGATATAATACACTTGTGCCAATGCTTTTTCCAATCATCGAAGCACTTCTGATAATCATTTTGTGGTATAGCCTTGAGTTCTTTCAGCGATGCAGTTTTCATCTCCTCAATTGTTGAAAATCGATGTCCTTTCATGGGTCTCTTCAGTTTTGAGAAAAGAAAAAAGTTACTGGGGTCCAAATCCGGTAAATATGGAGGCTGAGGCATGACTGTGGTGCTGTTTTTGGTCAGAAAATCTTTCACAAGTAACGATGAATGAGCAGGTGCATTATCGTGATGCAAAAGCCACGAATTGTTTTTCCAAAGTTCCGGACGTTTTTTGCGTATCGCCTCTCGCAAACGGCGCATAACTTGAAGGTAATACTCCTTATTGACCGTACGATCTTGTGGTAAGAATTTCTAATGCACTACGCGACGGCAATCAAAGAAGACAGTGAGCAAAACCTTCACATTTGACCGAACTTGACGTGCTTTTTTCGGTCTTGGAGACTCAGGATGCTTCCACTAAGACGATTGGGCTTTAGTTTCGTCGTCATAACCATATACCCACGATTCATCCCCAGTTATAACCCTTTTGAGAAAATCAGGATCATTATTGACTTCATTCAACATCTCCTGAGCGATGGTCATGCGATGGATCTTTTGATCAAATTTAAGCAGTTTTGGAACAAAATTCGCTGACACACGTCTCATGCCCAAAACGTCCGAAAAGATAGCATGGCATGAGCCAACCGATATGCCAACATCTTCAGCAACTTCTATGATGGTAATTCGGCGATTTTTCAACACCATTTCTTCCACTACTTGAAAGTTTTCATCTGTTGTTGACGTGCTGGGACTTCCAGGGCGAGGTTCGTCTTCGACATCCTCTCAGCCTTCTTGGAACAGCTTGTACCACTTATACACATTTTTCTTACTCAGAGTAGACTCACCGTATGCAACTGTTAACATTTCAGAGTTTTTGAGCACTGGATTCCATTTTTCACACAAAATTTAATGCAAACTCTTTTCTCCATTTTTTTCGAAAGAAGAAAATCGCCGAGCACACCGAACCCTTCTAACCTTTTACGCCTCTGCCAGAAAAACAACACGAGCTATATAGTCAAAACTGTGAACATATGATCGTGACGAGTGTACCAACACAACAAAACAAAAAATTTAAAACTTGAATGTACGTAGCCCGCGAAAATCGATAAGTCACCTTACTTTTTGAACACACCTCGTACTAGCAAGTAAAAGGTAGGGACGGACCTTGTCCATCTACTAGCCTTTTTCACTTAAAATCACAATACGAGTCTCTAAACTTATAACATTATAAGCTTTTTCTTGCTTGCCAAATGTTTTTTGTCTCGCAAATTTTTCTATCATGTTAATGTGACCGTTTATTAGTATATATACGTCAGTTCACACATTATGCAATAATTTTTTTTAAATAAAGCAGTTGTGAATTTTAAAAGTCATGGTTGACAATTTGAAAATTAATATTTTTTTAACGAATTAGCTTAAAAATCCTAATTTAGGCATGCTTAAATTTTTCAACGAAGTTTGGAATTGTTTCATTTTTAACTTTTCAAGTTTGAATTCAATAATTTGGAAAGTTTCTAATCAGTGAGCATATAATTTTGAACGTTTTTAGAATAATTAAACTTTAAAGGATCACAATATCTAAAATCCTGCTATTTTGAGGGTTGTTGCTGACAGTGATTTTTATGAAAAGAATTCACTTTTTTTTAATCTGTCGAATTGCTTTGAATGTTACTTGATACTATACTACATAATGATTATGGTACTTCTTAGGCATATGTATCATATTTAAAATTTCTATATTTTAAATTTATAATTATAGTTTTCACGTAATTGTAATACATTTTAATTTTTGAGTTCTTGAAAATTAAGGTTTTTTGCTTCAAAAGTAAGGAGAGAAAAAATGTAGGTCACAAATAAAATTGAGCCTTTTTCAATGAAGGTTTTGTGAAATTTTAATTTATTATATGAAAGAAGCTTAAGTTTTTTTCTTTGAACAGCACTAGGGTAAAACATTAACATTTTATTATTTAATTTTAAATAATCATGCAGTTTCTTTTGATTTTCCATTCAAACGATTTATAACTCTTTTTATATAAATTTAAAACATGTTCTTTTCGCTACATTTACTTACTATGTTAGGTTCTTCATACTCATTTTACTAAACATAGGCATCATTAACCCTCACAGTACAGCTGCAGCAGCTTATCTCCACTATAATGAATACACTCGCACTTCAATTTGTGCACGGTTTTTATTCACACAGCGTGGCGCTGTTATGCATTTAAAGGCCGTGATGAAACAGCGCTTTATCGCTGAGCTAATATTTTTTTAACGCATGAGTGAGCACGGTAAATCCCACCGCAGCTCCTCTCATCCAAAACCGCTAGACAGCATCAATTCTCGGAACGCACAAATTGAGTTTACTGAAAATGAAGTCCGAGTTTATACATATATGACTTTAACTGTGCATCATATATGCTAGATGTTTATTACATCATCAATATATTTAATATTTAACGTTAAAATGGCCAAAATACCAAATGCGCAGTAGGGTGCCGCTGTAATGGGTGTTGGAATGAAGTGTGCCGTTTGAGGATTAATCACCTGGAGAAAGCCTTTATAACGTTGAAATGGCCTGAAATATTGCAGATTTATGTATGGAGAATGTGACTATTTATATTGCGCAATAACGTTTAATTTGTAGCCTCAATGATTCAACCATTTTCAATGGAAATCCTCCCGAATCAAAAATATTTCCACATTCAAATATTATTAAATCTTTTAAATTAAATCTTTCGGAATAAATTGAAAACGATCAAAAATTCAAAAAGGAAAGGATTTGTAAAATTCAATCTAAATTTTTTAAAATTCGAATTGAAATTACTGCCATCTTGTTTTGTATTCTTTTATTTCTTTAATGTCATATCTTAAAATTGTTTAAATTTCAGTGAAGACTTAAAAACAGTAAATCATTTATAATAGAAAAGTATTCCAATAGAAGATTTTATTAATGAATAATAATTATTAATAAAGAGTTGAAAATATAAAGATTTTGAAATTTAAAAGTTAGCATTTTATTGGTTTGAATAAAAATAGATAAAAATTTAATTACCTGAAACAGATATCTCAGAAATTCCATACTTTATTTAATTTTGCATAATTACTATTTTAGCGTTATGCATTTTTATGTTGAAAGCTGAATTTTTCATTTGTTCCTTTTATATGTTTTAATTTTGCAATTGAAACTCAAATCGTTGGATTTCGATAAGTATAAATTAATTATTTATGAATTAATAATAATTAAAACTTAAGGTTTTGAATACAAAAATGTTAAATATCACAATTCTTGGTCATTAAAAAACTTTGTCAGTTTCAAATGAAGTTAGGATACGTTTAATTTTCAACGTTTCGTTAGTAAAACTTTTCATCTTTAATGTTTTAAATTTTTAATTGCTTCATTTTTAGCGTTTTGTTTGAATAATTCGATTTAAGAAGCTTTTAATAAAAAAATAATACAATTTCAATGCCTTTGATTTTTAAATATCGGATTTTTCAAATTCCAATCTGAAGTTATTAAATTTTGAACATTTTGAAAACATCCTATCTTTGTATTTATAATATGAATTAATTCAGCTGCGAGATCCTTCAATTGCAAATTGATCAATTTTGAACGATTTGAGTTAGAAATAATAGAACTTCAACTCCCTTCTCATGAAATTGTCAAATTTTTAAAATGTTAGTTATTGTAATTTTTAAATAAAATTATTCAATTTTAGACGCTTTTGTTTAGAAATGATGCAAGTTCGACTCCTTAGAACTCCAGTCGAAGTATTGTTCTAGTTTCAAAATTTCTCATTATCTAAATTTTTTTATTTGGAACGCCATTAATTATTGAAACTTGTTTAATATAGGTCGATATTTTTTTTAAATTTCAAGCACTTTCAATTCGAAATTATTATTTATTGTTTCAAAAATGTGAAAAACTCTTAATATTTAAAATTCTTTTAATAATAAATTTTGTAATTATTCATATTTTACATGTTAGGAAATAAAGAGCCACTCCCTAAATTTTCTCGAGTGAAATTGCACTCGAAACGGGGGTGAATATGACTCGAAGAAAAAGTGAAAAACCCGCTTCTCTCATTCGGGTGAAATTCCACTTTTCGTTCGAGTGCATTTTCCACTCAATTCATTCGAGGAAATTCTCACTCGAAGAAGAGGGAAATATCACTCGAAGTGGGTGAAATAATTCAAACGATGTTCGACTCCATTTTTTTAATCGAGTAATTCGAGAGGTTAATTCAACTCGAAGAAGAGGGAAATATCACTCGAAGTGGGTGAAAAAATTCAACCGATACTCGAGCTAGAAATGCCATAAGCAAATGTAACATGAAGTACAAGAATTTTTTTTCCTCTATTAAAAAATGTGTTGGCTCTGAAAAGGGCCGATTGTTTTGATGAATAAGAAGTTAAGATTCAAGCTCGGAATCAAGCACGCTCTCTTCGAATACGTGTTCTCATCCGTGCAGGGATGAGAACGCGCGTGTGTATTTTCTGTTAGTGTGTTATAATTCCATAGGAAGGAATTTTTATTAAAATACAGATAAATGAATTGGAGTTAATGAAATTTCTTTGAAGGAATTCTTTCTCCCTTCCGCACGAAAGTCTTTCTACTTTCTTATTACTCGAAAGTCCCCCAGGTACAAAATTTCTGTTTACGTGAAAAAGAATTTTCATTCCTCTGGAAAGAATTCCACTTCGAGAGGGTCAAATGAAGCTTTCATTCTCTGTGGAGCAGAGGTGGATGGTGGTTATTAAAATAGAAGGGTTGCAAGACAGAAAGAAGTCTCTCTATCCTGGCACGAGGTCCAGAGGGCCTTATATTAGTATGCTATCTGGTCTGACGTGTTCATTGCACAGTCTGCCAGTCGTTGCCAGTTACTTGTGCCTTTTTCGAACCGACTCTGAACCCTGCACGCGATCTAGTGGAAAACCCAACCATCGACTCGACCACCCGTTTCACCACCCAATTTACCCACCCCTGTCAAGCTGTCAATTCAACATTCTACCTCGGCGACTAGCTTCGTTTGTCGCGCTTCGAGGTCGCCTGCACAATGGAAATACTCTGAACGCGTTTTAGAGCAATTCAAAAAGTTGCCAGGTCCAACCTTTATGTGCAACAGTTTGCTTGAAAGCAAATTATATTCTGAAAGAATCAGAGAGAGAGTGACTGTTGCTTTTAGGGAAAATTACAATTTGGAAAAAATTATAGAAAATATACCTTTGCCATCCCTCCCCTTCTTCGTCACAGATCATCAAGCAAAGCTTGAACCACCCAAGGTGACAAAATGAATACGCGCCCCTCCCTTTTTTAAATCAAAATTTATTTTCGATTTAATTTGATAAACGCCTAAAATAAAATAAGAAGCATACAATCGAAATATAGTGCATTTTCAACAAAATATGTAGTTTAATTTTCAAACAAAAAAGGTTATTTTTCGAACAAACAGTTGCATTTATAATCATACATTTAAACTTTTAATCAATAGGGTTGGATTTTTCATGAAATAATTCAATTTTTAAACAAATAGTTAAATTTAAAATAAAATAGTCTAACTTTAAAAAAAATTAAATCTTTAACAAAATACGCCAAACTCTCGCTTCCAGTCACCTCGTTCTTAGCCTTCTTAGAACTGCTGGCTTTCACAGTTTCTCAGGGGAGCAGGGCGAGAGCGGTTGCGACACTGGACTGTAAGCGAGAGTTTGGTGTAATTAAATTGTTATCTAATATGATAGACCTTTAACTAAAAAATGAATTTAAAAAAAGGCGAAGTTCAACTTTCAACCTCGTTGAATTTTCAATAAAAAAAAGTAATTCTGAACGGAAAGTTAAGTAAGTACCAAACATTTAATTGTCAGACAAATAGTCAAATTTTTAACTAGGAGAGATTTTTCAGTTAAGAAAGAAAAAAAAATCAACTAAATTGTTGAATTTTCAAAACCAAAAAGGCGAATTCTCTTGAAAACTGATGAATTTTCAACCTGCAAATATGAATTTTCAACCAAAGCGATAATTTTGTATAGAAGTATTTTTCCTTCTGATCATAATAGCAGTAATAAAAATGGTTAAAATGTGGTCCAGTTTTAAATTAACAATATCTGCGAAAATATTGCATATTTTACAAAACCCTCCGGCTACATTATTTAGTACCCCAAACACTATATGCAATATGAAAACAAAAAGGAAATCAAATACCCTCTTTTACCTTTTAAAATGGAATGCCTCTCTTGTTCATATCCAAATTATTACGAGCATGTTACTTTTGTATAACCATTACTGTGCACTAGGATTTTCATTATTAAACAACACAAACATTTAACAGGTAGAGAGTAAAATCTGTGTAGAATTAATTATTTTATCTGACGTTAAATCATTTCATTTTCAAAAGTGATACCTATTCAAATATCGCTGCAGATTATGTTTTGAATAGTGTGGCATTGTGTAGGCTTTAGTCGTAAAAAATTTTTTTTATGAATAGAAAAACTATACTCTAAACATATTTTGGTAAAAAGAGCAGGAAAAATATTCTATTCATTCAGTTTTTAGAACTTTAGATTCGACAATTAAAAAAAAACTTTGAAACGTGCTCGAACCTGATAAACGGCTAACACATACGTTCTCGTACAAGATACATAGTACGATAGTCTGGAAACAAATATTTCTTCAATTTTTTTCCGAAAAAAATAAAAAATGGTTGTACGTATAGATCCTGGATTAAAATTAAAAAATTATAAATTTCATTTCATTTTGTTCGTTTAAACAGCATCTAAAAAAATTGATACTCTATTTGAATTCAATTACGAATTGAAAATATGATCAAAATATATATGCTTGGTACAAAAGCTCTTGTTCAAATTTTTAGCCACTCTGTAGTAATGTGAAACAAAGTTTCTCGTGCATATGCTTGCAAAAAGCATACAACCTAAGGTAGTTCGTTCACTTTGAAACGATTGTGAAATTCAGTGGCTGGATAAATCTCGCGGAACAAAACATATTGTAGTACCTGAAGAGGTTACTTGAAATTTGTGTACACAATTTTCTGAAAGTAAATTGGCTTGAAAAACGCGCTTCGCAAACATTTACTCTTATTTCTAGTTATTTGACAACCTTTGTTTTAAATAAAGCCATATGAGTTTTAAAAATAAAGCAATTTTATGTGAATAATATTTCTTTGAAATAGCTTGTTTATATTTATTCATTTTTAAGAGAGAAGAAAATAATTTTTAATCTTTAAAATTCTTGATATACAAAACAATTATGAAATATATATCAAAATTGTAAATAAACATAAAACCAAGGTAAGGTCTAAATATTTAAGAGATGTAATAAAACAAACAAATGGATGAAGCAGTTTGTCGGTATTAATTGGGACTTACCTTCTTCTGAAGATTTATGCGGAGCCTGAGACTCTCATCAAATTAATTAATAATTAGTTATAGGTGGAGTTTTTGTTTTGTTAAGTAATGCTTTGCCTTTGCAATGAATAAATAGCGAAACCGGGGATCCTTTCAGGAGAAAGAAACCCAATATGTTCCGTTACCGTCACTTATTCATGTGGCAAACCAAGACTAAAATTAGACTTCGTTTTTGAGAATTTTGATTTAAATTAGTTAACAGTTAGTTATATTTAGAGTTTTTGTTTTATTTCAAATCATACTTTGCTTTTGCAATGAACAAATATCGAAACAGGGGATCGTTTCAGGAGAAAGGAACCCAATATGGTCAGTTATAGATATTGCTTCACCTAGCAAACCAAGACCTAAATACGTTTTTTTTCTTTAAAACTTTATTTAAATTAGTCAATAATTATTTATATTTTTGTAGGGTTATAAGTTTATACTAATACTTTTGATAATGTATTCAAAATCAGAACCAGGCATCCTCTCAGGAGAAAGGAACCCAATAGATTCAGTTACTGATATTCACTTATTCAATTAGTTATAGATTTTGTGGTGGATAGTTTATTTTTTTACAATGGGCTTGAGCGATAATTTGGTTTATAGCTCTTATTTCTGGGGGCAGGCTCTGTTCGGGCAGAGGATTCACTGTTGGTTTGTTGATTTCTTCATTTTTACTTCCGGCTGGGTTTTCCAAGGACAAAAATTAGGCATTGTCGCAACGGTAAATCCGAAGAAAAGAAAGCCGATTCTTGTTCTCATCGGATTACCATTTCATAGAAATAGTATCTGACGGGAAAAAGAACCGGCATCAATTCCACGGGGTCTTCGGACGCCGTTTCGACAATGTTAGCCATGGAACCTAAATTACAACAATAAAAAGGTAAAAGAAGTTGTTGAAGATTAATATAAGCGAGTTATGACTAACCGTAGTGACAAGGTCAATTTGATAGTATCATTATAAGTCTATATATTAGACATTAATTAAAGGAAAATGACTCCTAGCAGAGCGCGCCTCTTTTCTGATATTAATTTAGTCTAAAATACATTGACAAAAATACATGTACTGGAACTAACTTACTACTAACTTACTATTTACCATGCACATTTTCAGCAACATTCTTCGTCGTTCGTGAACTACCTCACATCCGTTGAGGCATCTGATGCTGTCGTGGTCGAAGGTCGAGGTAGAAAAGGGGGCCCAAGGGAATTTTGGCGGTGGGAGCTCGACGCGTGAGCTGTTTGTTGCGTGATCAGAACTGCTAGGTATAGTTCGACGCTGGTGATTGCGACGGTTGGGACCTTTCACGGTTATAGATTTAGACTGAGGGACTTCTGGTGAAGAAGTTGGGTCAATTGCCTTGTTCACTGGTTTTCCCAGGTTTTCATAAGTAACGACAATTTCCCTTGAGTCTAGGAACTCAGGTGCCTGTGAAGGTGCCAGCTCAGAAGCCTGAGGTGGGTTTGGCGGTGATGGCTCAAGTCGTGAGTCATTCCGTAAACGGTCGGTGCCATCAAGTCGTCGTTTGGCCTTGGTGGCTGGGCGATTTAGGACTCTTGGTGGTCCGAGAAGCGAACTGGTTCCTTTTATAAGGCTTTGATCTTTCCATTAGATCAGATCGATCTGGAGCTGGTCGAAGGTCTCTTCCATGTACAGTAACCAGTCGTCGGTCTTGCTCCACTTAGTAAACCTCTCCTCCTAGATGATTTACGATAAGGTATGGGCCATTTCCGCGGGGTGCTAGCTTTGCGTTGAAACCTTTCCCTTTATCGGATAAGAAATGTGAACGAGACCATACCTGATCACCGACTTGGAATCGGGGAGCTGCGGGTACTTTAACATTGTACTTTCTCTGATAATTTTTTTGCCTTTCGTTTATCTCATGTATCGAGGTCCGAAGTATTAGGGCGAGGAAGATCCCATTCACCAGGTCGCATGAGTGAGATGCTGAAGAGAACTTGACTAGGCGTCTGCCCAGTAGCCGAATTCCTACGGTTTCTTATGTTAAATAAGATCTTGTGGATATCTTCGTCCCAATTTTTATGAGGCTTATCAACCAACCTTAGTCGCATTCCCTTTTAAATCTCGTGGTTCCTACGCTCTGTAGGATTGGCCTGTGGGTGGTACGTAGGTGTGTGCCACGCTTCGGAGTTCCATTTCTTACAGGTTTCATTTTATTTACTGCTTGTGAATTGTGGCCCATTATCGGTGATAATGGCCTTAGGGTAGCCAAAACGGCTGAAGACTTCTCTTTCCAGTAAGGAAGTAATTATATGGGTTTTAGATGAACCTAGGGGGAAAGCCTCCACCCATCTATAATAAAGGTCTGTCGCTACGAGTAAAAATTGCTTTCCTCGGGGTGAACGTGGGTAAGGACCCATCAAATCCACGGCAACCGTATACCACGGGGTCTTGGGTTGTCGTGGTCGTTGCTCCAACTGCCCTGGCCCGCGAAATGTCTTGCAGCAAGTACAAAGCTTACAAGTTTTCACGTAATCTTGGACCTGCTTTATTATTTGGGGCCAATAAAACCTTTCTAGGAGAGCCCGCAGAGTTTCTTCCGCTCCAGGGTGTCCTGCAGGACCCGAGTCGTGAAGCTCAAACAAGACACGTTGCTGGAAGATTTGAGGTACGACGAGTACCCAGGACTTTTTTTAGTATTGTGCCTGACTTAAGAATCCATTGTTGGTTAGCTTTTGACGTAAGAAGAAACTTTCCTCACTCTGATTTCGATCAGGTTTAGTTTCTAGGTGTCGCCATTTTTTTACTAATGTAGAGACATCGTCTTCTGTCTGCTGGGCTTGTATTATTTCCTTAAAGCAATTGTGGTAAGTGACGGTTGCCAATAAAAGAGCCTCGTGCTTGGTTCCTTCGACTGGTTCTGGTGGTAAATCCATTTCTTCTGCCGCCAGGCCCTCATTTGGTTCCTCGTGAGGTTTCTGAGAAAGAGCAGCTGCCAATTCTCGATTTTTGCGGGTTCGAGGTTGCACCACATACTTAAAGGTGTCCAAAAATCGCGCCCAGCGACTCAACTTTTCGTTAGCCTCTCGGGAGTTTTGTAACCAATTTACTGCTTTTTCATCGGTTTTTAAAATTAAAGTTTCGCCCTCTAGCTGTGGGGGGAAACGTTTAATTGCCTATTCAATCGCGTGACACTCTTGTTCCACTTTCGAGTATCTTGCCTCAACAGGGCTGAACTTGGCACTAGCATAACTGATTATATTTCTCGTCTCAGGAGTATCTTGATATAAGACTGCACCCATACCAATTTCACTTACCTCTGTCTGTAGGGTGCAGGGAATTTTAGGACTTGGTCGGCCTAATTTTAAATCTCCGCGAAAAAGATTCTTGATTTTCTTAAAGGCCTCATCAGCTTCTGGTTTCTAGGCCCAGCGTCCGGTATTTTTAGCGAGGAGATTTGTTAGTGGGGCTGAAACTAGAGAGAAGTCTGGAACGTATTCCCGTACCCAATTGCAGATGCCTAGAAATTGTTGACGTTCCTTGCGATTTTTGGGGGGTGCGGCTTAAAGGATTGCCTGTATGAGACATTCTTGAGGTTCGTTGAAGCTGGTCGAGACAGAATGTCCCAGGTAATGGAGTTCTGTTTGACCAAAACTACATTTGTCGATGGAACAAGCGAGACCGTGCATTTTTAATCTCTCTAAGACCAGATGAAGATGTTTGAGGTGTTCTTCCCAGTTCTGAGAATAAATTATTATATCATCTAAATAAGCAATGCAGAACTTATTCATATAGTCCTGAAGCACTATCTGACTTATCAGATACTGAAAGGTGTGTGGGGCGTTTTTTAGCCCAAAAGGCATTACCCGGATCTGATAGGTTCCGCCATTTGGGATGGCGAATGCCGTGTATTTTCGGGCTTCTTGATGCATTGGCACTTGTCAATAACCCTGGCGCAGATCAAGAGTTGAGAATATGCGCGCATTTCCAAGCTCCTTCCATGAATCCTTCAATGAATCCTGGATGCTAGGATCGATGATCTGATTAGCCAACATTTCTTGGACCTGTTCCAACATTATTTGATGTTTCTTTTGAGAAACCCGGTATGACCTCAGTCGGAATGGCTTAGCTTCAGTGAGAGTTATCCTATGGGAAATGGACCGTGTTTGAGTTAACTCAGGTCCAGGGGTGAGGAAACTTTGAAATCTTTGTGTGAAGTCAAAGAATTTCTCGGTAAGTTCCACGGGGAAATTATGATTGTAGACATTCGGATCGGCACTTGATTAATCGGGATCCACGGGGCGCTGGGTAAAATAGATGTTAAATTGTTTCTCTATTCCCGCATAAATTCTCTTACCTGGGATGTCGATTATGGTCCTCTGATCCTCTAACCAAGGCATTCCTAAAATTAACGGCTCACGAAGCTCTGAGCACACGAGGAGATATAGACTCATGGTATGACCACTGATAGTGATAGGAGCGGTTAATTTACCCAGTATTCTAATTGTCATTCCTGGAGCGGCAAGGTCCACGCAATCGATATCCGGTTGAAAACAACTTAGTTGTTATTCTGTTAGGTTGGATTGATGAATGAAATTTTCCGTGGCAGCGGTGTCGATTATCCCCGGAATTCGCTGATTATTTAGGTTGGTCATAACCCGGGGCAGTTGTCGAAAATCTCTGTGAGTTAGGTAGAGGGCATAAGTGTTAGATTTGGGCGGTGGGGGGATTGTCCACCGCCCGCCTCGAGTTTTCCTGTTTGGGTCTGGTTCTTCCCTCTTGGTTGTTAAGTACTTCTTGGTGAAGACGTTTCACTGGTTGCGCAAGTTCAGCTTGTTTTTTCTTGAATACCTCACAATCCCGGTTAAAGTGCCTTCCTGGGCAATACCAGCAGTTCGGCAGGTTATTGGCAGTCGTAGATACAGCGGGTGGTTTCTTCTCCTCCTTTCTGGGTGTGGCTCGAAAGAGTTCCCCCTCATCTCGTTCTGCCTCGATGGCCCTGGAGAGCAGGGAGGCAAAATCCGTAGGATTTGATGCACTAATGGCATGTCGTATGCCCGGTTTTAACATTTCCATCAATGCGTGTACCTTAATCTCCTCGGGATCCTCTGGTCGTAATCTCTGAACGAGTAGAAATTTTTTTATAGGAAGACCCCTACGGGCTCTTTCGCGGTTTGTCGCTGAGCATACAGCTGAGATTGTAGTTTCCCAATTGTTGACGGGGCGTTGTATTGTCTTTCGAGCAGGTCTCGGAATTTCGCCTATTCAAAATTTAAGCCTCTGTACACGTCCTACCATTTCTCTGCGTCGCCATGTAGAGCCTGTCTTGCAATTTTAGTTCGCTGATTGGCTGGAATATACGTATTTGCAAAATATTCCTCCATTTCTCGTAGGAAAAGCTTCGGATCTTCATGATCCCGTCCATAGAATTCCGGAATTGGAAGTGTCGGTCGGTTCATTCCTGCCATTACATTTTGCCAAGTATGCCACGCCTGGAAAGGATCAGGCTGGCCTGGTGGGTTTCTCTGTTCGCCAAATGGTGGTTGTGAATACGGCGGCTGAATATTTTGTGGTTGAATAAGTTGAGGTGGAGTGTATAAGGGTGGAGTGTACCGGGGTTGGACATAATGAGACTGGGCAGGTCGATGCTCAACATACGGGGGTTGAGCATTTTGAGGTTGAGCGTACTAAAGCTGTGGCGGCTGATGCTGAACATTCTGGGGTTAAGTATTTTGATTTAGAGGATGCTGAGTTTGGGCCGGCTGATGCTGAACATTCTGGGGTTGAGCATTTTGATTTAGAGTATGCTGAGTTTGGGCATGCTGAATATTGATGACTGGGGTCGTCAGTTGATTTTCCACTAGATTCTCCAGGATATTTTCAGTCGGTAAACCCATGGGATAGGTATCTGAATTGGGAGATTGGTTTTCATCCGGTTCGGTTGTTAAGTTCTGCTGGTGATTTGTTGCCGAAATCACAATTTGTTCTTCCACTGTATGTTCAATGAGGTCTGGTATTAATGATCCTAGTTGAATGTCGCCCAAATTTGTAGGTGGGTTTGTAGTTGGAAAACGATCTGCATACCTAGATTTGTCGGTTGATGATCCAGGTGGGCAAGTGAGCATGTCCTCGACTTGTGAAGGAGTTTCGGATTGATTATCCATGTTTCTTGGGTTACCCTGTATGGTATTTAGTTCAGGTAGGGAAACGTTAGGCGCCACCGGGTCTTTTCTTCTACTCACGGAAGTGGATGGAGATGAATTTATAGCAATGATGCGACTTCTCAGATTTCTTTGAATCGGGGTGCGGGACGTCATTGTTGAAGAAGGGGATTAATACCTAACCTTTTTTTCATAAAAGGGGGCCCCACGTTGGGCGCCAAATAATTTTGATATACAAAACAATTATGAAATATATATCAAAATTGAAAATAAACATAAAACCACGGTGAGGTCTAAATATTTAAGAGATGTAATAAAACAAACCGGGGATCCTTTCAGGAGAAAGGAACCCAATATGGTCAGTTACCGTCACTTATTCATGTGGCAAACCAAGACTTAAATTCGATTTCGTTTTTGAGAATTTTGATTTAAATTAGTTAACAGTTAGTTATATTTAGAGTTTTTGTTTTATGTTAAATCATGCTTTGCTTTTGCAATGAATAAATATCGAAACCGGGGATCCTTTCAGGAGAAAGGAACCCAATATGGTCAGTTACAGATATTGGTTCACCTAGCAAACCAAGACCTAAATACGTTTTTTTTTTCTTTAAAACTTTATTTAAATTAGTCAATAATTATTTATATTTTTTAGGGTTATAAGTTAATAATAATGCTTTTGATAATGTATTCACAATCTGAACCAGGAATCCTCTCAGGAGAAAGGAACCCAATATATTCAGTTACTGATATTCACTTATTCAATTAGTTATAGATTTTGTGGTGGATAGTTTATTTTTTTACAATGGGCTTGAGCGATATATTGGTTTATAGCTCTTATTTCTGGGGGCAGTCTCTGTTCGGGCAGGGGATTCACTGTTGATTTCTTCATTCTTACTTCCGGCTGGGTTTTCCAAGGACAAAAATTAGGGAACTGGAATACATTTAGTCACTGGGTTTTCTCTAACACAATGATTTTTTATTTATTTACAAAAACTCATTATGCGTAGACAACACGAAATGCGGTTTTACCCTATGACGTTAGGAAGAAAACTGCCGGTATGTACAGGGAATTTCGAATTTCGAAAATACTTTGCGGTGAAGTTTTTCTGACGGCGAAGCCCTCGCGGGCTGAAGGCTCGTTTAATGCTGTTGTGGCGCGACCGGAGACCCGTTGGGTTTCGTCCAACACTGATAGTTTTCAGAGGGTGGGGTGAAACGAACGTGAGGAAATCCTTACCCAGCGAGGTATGATCTCTTACTCACGCTTTTTCAGAGATTTATCGAAGAGCGGAACGAGATGTGGGCTCTTCAACGGCGGGATCTATACTGAACTTTCGTGCTCAGCGACTGGACTGGTCTCGGCGAAGGGCCTCACTCCCTCGGCGCGCTCGCAGCGCCGCGCGTGGAGGAGCAAGGCACTAGGGTCGCTGGCGGGAAACATTTGAAATGGCCAAAATTGTCGCAACGGTGAATCCGAAGAAAAGAAAGGCGATTCTTGTTCCCATCGGATTACCATTTCATAGAAATAGTATCTGACGGGAAAAAGAACTGGTATCATTCTTTTATTCTTTAGCTTAGAAAAATCGTTATGTGCTGATTAGTTTTAATGGTTTATGGACCGTTTGACTAATTTGCTTAAATATTCGGTCGTTGTAAGATTTTAGTCTGCTTTCAGTACAATACCTCCTAAAATACATTATTTTAATTATTATTGAATTTATCAAAATATTGAAAAAGTGATATAGCAGAGAAACAGAAAAGTTTATGGTTCAAGGCATTTAAGCAATATTGAATTAGTTTTTCATTAGTTTGAAAAAATGGAAAAATGATTTTTCATGCACAGCGTGACGGATAAAATGTCGAGGGAACTGAACTCAAGCCCCAGGGCAGAATTGTTCAGATTCAAAATTGAAAACACCGTTTTACAGTTAATTACCGGTTTCCTTATAGCGAAACGAAGCAAAATTGCCTGAGGTGTATTTTCCTATCGTCCTTGCAAAGGAAACGAATTCTTTCCTTTTCTTCTTTTTTATTTTTGCGCAGCCTAAATAGCGATGGTAATTATCTCGGTTAAGATAGTAAAGATATATTTTATTATAAAAAGGAAATTCTGACTGCTGTTATTCAATTTAATACTTGAAGGCAATATTATGAATTGTAATAATATACATTTATTGAAATGACACATTTTTCAAGGTAACTAAGAATAAAAATTAATACGAAATAAGGAACCAATATTAAAATAATTATGAAAAAATACAATTTTTACTTTATTTTGTAATATGTTAAAAACAGTGGTCGGGGTGCGTAAATATATATAATATACATTTGTTATAATTGAGATGAATATAATGTAGAAAACTTCATTTTTTTCGGCGCAAAGAAGTCACCACCAGAAAAAAACTTGTAAAAAGATAAGACAAAAATAAGTACTTATTTCAATGAAATAATATCAAAAATGAATTTTTACCCACTTATAAATCCAAGTGGACCATAATATTCTACAAAGACATGCGTTAGTTCAAAAAATTTAGTTTTGGTCAAGAAAACGCATTTTAGAAATTGCACACTGGCGCGTTTAGGCTCCGGGTCTTATCAAGTATAACATCAGATAATCAGAAGTAGCTAATTTCAGAGGTAATTTTCCGAAAGTAAAAATAAACAAAACGCTCAACGCGCAATGATAACAGCAATTTCAGTAATTAGCTGCTATACGTTTTCTGGTCTCTGTCCCGCAGATGTATATTGTGAATTCGCTCCCCTGCGTTCTTTCTGCATGGGTGTATATCAGAGGGGCTTGGAGAGTTGAATCTGAAGAAGCACGCGTCTCGTATGGATTGCAGAGACAATTTTAACTTCCGCTGCTCATAGTAAGGAGCATTTCGTTATGACGCACCTCAAATCATTCCAAGTGTCTTTGCAATTTGCAGTTGGCAGTCATCAATGAAATTGCCATTTACACTCTTACATCAGGTACGCCGACAAGCTCTGAGGTATAAAAATCCCGCCTTGGATGTTGCCCAGACGTACTAAATATGACTGGAGAAGTACTCTGCTTTTCGGAAAAAAGGAAAAAAACCTATTAGACAGTTTATAAAAAATGAATTTGAGAACTAGAATACTATTTCAAAATGTTATTTGGTATTTCGAATTAAAGGTAGCACCAATGCTTGGCACCTTAGCCCTATTATTAGCATGACAAAAACCGAAGTGAATTTCTTTTATTTTGGATACATACTTCATTGCACTCAATAATTAATACATTCATTGTACATAAAAATGATAATAGAATTAGATTCATTAAGGTAAAACATGCTAGACAATGTATTATCTACGTAATCAGAGAAGGTTGACAACAATGGGGAGGGGGGGGGGTGCCAAGAAATCGTGCTCTTATCCTAAATGCGATGATTAAAAATGTTAGATAATTAATAGAAGATTGTTAGTAGCTGAGTTCTAATAATACATAAACGAGGAAAAATTAGTAGTTTTCCCCCTACAACAGATAAAATTTTTGACAATTAGTTTGTGTAGAAGCTTATTGTGCATTGGATTTCTTTATTTGAAAAAGGCCAATTTTCAGCTCTTATTCTGTATACATACACTGTGTATAAATAATAATATTCTAAAATCATAGAGTTCAAAGAAGAATTTAAGCCTCTTGTAATATAGTATAGGAATTAATTTATTACTTCACGGTTCACTTAAGAAGCTATTTTTCTTATTTTGAAAAATAATTTTACACACTTAATTTCGAGGACGAATATAGATTTGCATGTTGTTTAATACTGAGAATAAAACTTAGTGTATTTTCGACCCACCTAACTAATAATCATATCACTTTCAATTAATTTTCAACGCTGCCTATCAGTTTAAATATCTCAATTGACCAGTAGACCGACGAAATTAATTTTAAAATTTCTTTTTAAAAAAATATAACGCAAAATCTTAATTTTGATTTAAGTGAAATGGGGCACAACATTGCCTAAATATTTGAAAGCAAAAACGTGAAAAGACTGCTATTGATATATAGCCACCGAGATGATAGTGAAGCCACGTATTTGTGCTATTTTATCCTCCCGATATCGTTGCCCGTGGTGTTCGCCCTGGCTATAAATGAGAAAAAACCTCATTGTACTATGCTATTGTTTATTGTATATTCTCTTGAAATACATACATGGTTAAAACGAATGCGTATTTACAAGAGACAGTATTTTTGCATACACACAAAAACTCTTAGGAGAATCAGCTCAAAACTTTGTTATACATCATCTATTCTATAGATCACGCCATAACAATTGTTAAAAGTAAAATTAACTTTTTATAGGTCTTTTTTATATTGTCAATAAATCAAACTTCTAACTCTTTTAGAAGTAAAACTGAGTGCATGAAAAGTCCTTGAAAATCTATGGACCGCAAAATATGAAACAAAAATTCGCAAATTTAAAAGAATTTCATAATAGCTTTCGATTTTCTTTAGGCAACGAAAGATCTCTATGTCCAATAGAATTAAAAGTTAGGAACGTCAAATAAACTTGGTTTGATCTCCAATTACCTTTAACGAATTAGCGGCAATGTAATTTTCATTTTCCCGACACTTAATGAAACCTGCAGAAAGGTTGAACAAGAGGGCTTGCTACGAAACAGGCAAGAGAAATGAAAGTTTCTCTTGCAATACCGCTGGTACGTTCCGGATACGAACAGGTTACTATTGGTATTGGAATTCCGGTAGGTTTTAACACAAGCATTTGAGACATTGAAAGACCTTAAGTAAATAGAGAACCACTACGATGATGGAAGTCTTGAATTTGAACGTGTAAAATTCACAAGTCTTTTACATTGTTAGTATTCTCAATTTTCTTTCCAGTATGATTAAATGTAAACTTGTTTCATTATTAAACAATTCCTAACTTTATTGCAATGCCTGGCTAAAACTGAACAGAGTGATTGTATTTCGAAAATGTACTGATCGTTAAATCTGAATTACTGGTTTGGTTAGTTTCCCATTTCTCACTGAATTAAATGCAATTTTCAGTGAAAGGTCATTGATATTTCAAATTTCACTAAGTGGAATTATACGTTAATGGTAGGTCATGTTATTCCACTCAAATATTAGTGAAATTATTTTCACCAATTAAGCAAGAAGTTCTAAATTATTTCATTAGTCATCTCTTTGAATTTTACTCGTCGCGGCGTGGGTCAGTCAATCAAATCAGCCAAATTCACGGAATGATAAGGGAAATTCTTTAATGATTTGATTCATTGTCTCACTTTCACTGATTCAAATTTGAAAAGATGACGAGTGAATGGACAACCAAGGAATCAGTTGCGATATTGCCATAGGATCTTTTGGTATTTTTTATTTTTCAAATGGATCTCGAATTGACGGTACATGTTCTCGATGTCCACAATCAAAGAAAATGCGAATATTCCGTCCTGGATGGTTAGTACCATCTGCATTCGCGCCCAGGCCCAATGTCGGATCATCAACGATATTGTTGGCACATTTTTTTATTATTTTAAATGCAATCAAAAAATTATTTTCGCACGTCCTCCTATTTATACTTTAGGTTTGAACCTCTTCTGTGACAAGTAAAAAAAGAAACTTATTTTATATTATAATTGTATTTTTGAACACATTGCTACTAAATCCCGATCCACATTTGTTTACAATGCATTACTCTTTAATAAATTAATGATACTTTTGCTTCAAGTCTAAGTTCTTTGTAAATCTTCTTTCTGAACTCAAGAGCATAATATCCTCGCTGTGCCAGGTCGTAGGAATTTCCTAGTTCCTCTTTTTGCCCCTTGAAACAATCGTACAATATGCCTGAAGAATCACGTTTCACGTTAGCGGTAAAACGATTTTCGCATGCTTTCTCCTCTCTAGAAAATGTCTCTTTTCACCTTCTAACCTAACCTAAATGTTATTTTCGTATGCTCTTCGAGAAATTCACAGGCTACATAGGCAGCATTATCCATTACATAACTTCTAAAAAATTAAGGCTTTTGAATCTTGGGAATAAACTAATAGCAGCTAATGCATTCGTCATTATTAATAAGTGCGGTCAAGAACTTTTGTAAACCTAACCACTCATTGTATACGCACCAATTTGGAGGTCGGCCCAAAAAAAAATGTAAAAAAAAATGAAAGAATGAATAAAAGAATGTGTACTTGTGGCATTTGTTTCTTGGATTTTTTTCAGAAATCGTTAGTCGTTATTTTTCATTGTTCACTAAATGATAAGAATAGTTGTGGTTGGTTAATAAATACAATGTAAACAGAATATTCAATTCTTTAATTTTCTCAAGATATTCATTGAGCTTAAGAATATAAGTTTATTTTATTATTAAATGTTTGAATTTCTTATACTACTTATTGGAGAAATTAAACAATTATATTTCTCTAGAAAAGGTATTTATTTAAATCCTACTATATGCTTAGAGCAGCTCTGGAAGATTACGAGTCTCATAGGAATTATCATTTGAATAAGTTAAGCGAGTTTAAAATACTCGCAAGTTACTCAACTTAAAATGCACATTAACTAACACCTCGACAGTTTCTCGACTCAGTGTTTCAAATTTTATTATTTTACCTTGTCTTGTAACGTCAGCTGAAGAACTCTTCAATGTTCTTTAGTTAAGTCAACCACAAGAAGGCGTTAGTCGGCCATCAAGCAGTAACATCTTTTTCACGCCTCTGAAGTAAGAAAAGCCGACATATGGCTGCTCTCCCGGAGCGGAGGTCAGGAGGGTTATAAGTGACTGCCCGATGGTCAGGTGAAGAGAGTATATATGTATAGCCTATCAAAAAAACCACACATCCTTCCTTCCCTGATCAACCCTCGGAGCTGAGATTCACTCACCTCAGTTTTTCCACTTTTCCTTGACGAGATACTCCATACACATGCTTATACCCATACACAAACCCTTTCTCCTTAACTTCAATTCATCCCCTAGGGCCCAAAACATACGCGATACCGAGCTCTGAAGTGCCATCGTAAAAACTAAGGTCAAAGTTGCGAATATGCTAGGTATGTGTCGTTGCTGGTTAGGTACCCTACTAGCAGATGATACATGCCATTAAAAATCTCGTAAAATTTTATAATTATTATAAAAGCTTCTGCTTCTACTTCTCTATATGCAAACTAAAAACTATATTTCTGACGGGGCTCGTTTAAATGTAATTGGACATTGCAATTTTACAGCATGCTTGCAACAGCTTTTATATTCCTGTTATGACTACAGCTTATACGTCTCGTTATTTTTCCACCACGAGTCTTTACAAGCCCCTCTTATTATTAAATTAATTTATACTCCATGAAAAATAAACATTGGAATGCTGTTTAAAGTGACCATCTAAAAGGCCCTATCTTAAAATATTTTTGATAATTGTAAATATTAAGGTTCCATCATATGTTTTGGACCAGCGTCATTTCCGTTGCTGGTGAATTTTCATTCCCCAACTCGCTGTATGCTGTATTAGTATGCTGTATCAGTTTTAAAAGGATACCAAAGAGCTTCGCCTAAATGAAGTAGTTTTTTTTGGGAAGGGGAGGGGGTGTGAACGGACTTTCTCTACTCTTTTACACAAAGGGAGGGGAGCATGGTCAAATAATTTCCCACGTAAGATGTTTTCAAGTCTGTACATCACTGAAAAGCCAAAATTGAATAGATTTTATTGTAACCAAATGTTTGCCAGGGCAATCTATGTAGCTTGTAATACATTAAATGTGAAAACGTGGTATGCTACTTTATTGATAATTGTAAAAGTACTACTTGTAATTTACTTGAGGATATTAATAATACTTAGTAATATTAGCATTAATGTTTGATACAATAATTCTAAATTTACGAAATACAAAATTAATTAACAAATAAAGGCTTATACACAATTTACGTGAGAAGATTTTTTTAAATTATCAACCCCCTATGTCCCCATGTAAGATATTGTGAGAATTGTTCAGATTTACAAAATGTTACTAACATCAGATTTTATAAAACCTAGGGAACGAAGTTCAATGTTTATTTAAATTATTATCCTTTAGTCTAGAAATGATTAACATTCCTATATATTTATGGGAAGCTTCACAGTATTTTCCTTTTGTTGTTCAAAATTCAAAAATTTTGTTAACAAACCATCCTTTCCTGTTGAATATTCAACTTTTATGTAGAAAATACATATTTTCATCTAAAAAATTTAACAATTTATTATCAAAGTAAATTATGTGGCGGAAGGTTTGAACTGCACTGTGAAAAATGTATTTTTTTTACTCAAGAAGTTTTGTTTTAGTTAGAAATGCATTGCTTTTATTGACAATTTAATTATTTTGTTGACATTTTTTAGGTTGAAATTTTATCTTTTTCTCTATTTGTGGAAATATCGTCTTTTTTGCAAAAAGTCCGTTCGTTGGTTAAAAAATGCAACGGTTTGGATGAAAATTAATCTATTTGACTTAAGGATTCAAATATTTTGTTGAACATTCTTCTTATTGAAAATTTAATTGTTCCGTAGAAGGTTGAACTAATTTGTTAATGTATAAAGAAGCAGTATTATTTCACCAAATGTCCTTTCGCCCAAATAATTTTAAGTTGTTTTTGGAAGATTTTGTGTGTGTGTGTGTGTGTGTGTGTGTGTGTGTGAAAGGGGTGGGGGGAGAGAAAGAAATGGAGGTGGTGTTCAAAACTTACGGTCTCTGAAAATGGGAGATACATGGTTAAAAATTTCAGAAAAAATGTATGTCATTTATGCGCATCCCCCAAGGAGAATTCCAAATCTTCGGTATTACCTTTGCTACTTATACAAGTAAAATGCTTAAAAACTATGGAAGCGTCTCTGTTTCTACTTTGAAAGAAGAATCAGCTGACTCTAATGACTCTGCGAAGCTTTCTATCTAAGGACATTGCTCGAGAGATTGGTCTTTAGTATTTATTTCTTTTTAGATAATTTTTATATAGTAGTTCGAATAATTTTACTTTTCCAGAAACACCTAAAGCACATCAGACGTAGGTGCGAAGGGCGGATGGATTTTGTTTTTAAATACATCAGTTCAGCTCAGTTCATGAATGCCGGCAATTTATTGTCCTCAGAGTTTAGAGAAGTATCTCGGTACCAGTCGTGCGTAAATTTGTCAAGGTGGCTTCTCTTACACTCTAGGTCTAGGTTAGGCTTTAAACTTCTGTTCTATTCATAGTCGCGGAACGTGGCCCACACAATATAGTGCATTCTGTGAATAATCGTAGTCGCCCCTGGTTCTAAAGGCGCGTGTATAAGGGCGCCTTAAACACAACTCCATTCCTCATCCTCACCACTTAGCGTGAATTAGTATAGCTATTTACGCCATTAAAAGGCATATACTCAATAAATATATAGCATAGATCTGCCTATAGAATTTTTACCTAGCTCATTCAAAAACTATTTATCTTGACTAAAAACTGAAATCTCTGTCCCTTCAATAAACATGCCCACATGCCCTTCTCATCAATTATTCTGGCATATAAGGGTTTAACTTGAAAAATTACTTCTTTAGTGATCTTCCACGGTATCATGGCGTACGTAATTCCCATAAATCTAAGTTACAGCATGTTATGGTTCGAAGTGCTCTTTTTATGAATCTGAGCTTCATTTTCGAAATTTTGTTAATTTGGAGGTTCAATCCAAGTACTACATTTGCACAGCAAGTGTGCACCATTGCAGCTTGTAAGTCAGCTGTGGCCCGTTATTCAAAATTATTTCTCGACGTAATTAAACGGCTTTCTAAGTGAAGAACGGGTAACCATTTTAGCCCGTGCCTTAGGGTATACCGAGGGCCACAATTCGTGGCCGGCATGTTGTACAGAGTCTACCATTAATATTCTGCACATAACGTGACGATGCCGTAAACTTGCCAACAAAGAAAATTGAATGAGGCTCACGCGCTCGGCACGTTGCGAAGTCGCACGTGCGGTTTCCTTCGCCTTGCCACATTATCTTCGTCACCGAGTCTCCTCCTCCCTTGCAGAAGCGCTATCGAAGTCACCTGAAGGGCTTCATTGCCTCGTTACGTCATAGTATCCAGAGGTCTACAATAAGGCAAAAACACAGTATGAAAAGAATACTTAAAAATGTTGCACCTAAAATTCAGAACTTACCATTAATTTAGAAAAATTTGTCTGAATTCAAGGTCAATATCTGAATTTCAGAATTCAAACATACCAAGTTGACAAAATAAAAAAACAACGTTGTGATTTACAAAATATATTAATATATATTTAATAGAGATTACATAAGGATTGCAAGATTACATATAGAGATTTCAGTAGAGGGTGTACACCAGATTGTATATATCTGTAAAAATATTTAAGGTATAATAAAAAGCCAATATATTAAATTTAAGTAACAGACTGCACACACTTTTCCCTGTTTTCCCCTTTCAATAAATAAGTCCTTCCTTATAACTGTTTGTTCGAAAATTAATTTTCATTTCACCATTCAAGTATTTGGCAGAAAATACATCTTTCTTGGTTAAACATGATGTTTTTTGTTCGAAATTGACCTTTTTAGCTAGAAAATTTTAATGTTCCCGAAAAATACATGTTTTCAATTGAAAATTCAACTATGTGGTTCAAAATTAGATTATTTCATTAAAAATTCAACTATTTCCGGCAAACCGAGAAAACCGGGAAATGGCCGGAAACTTTATGAGACTGAGAAAAACCAGGGAAATGTCAGTGAATTTATTTTTTGACTAGGAATTGTATACATTTTTAGAACAAAATCTTTACCAGTTACATTTCAACATTTTTTAAAATAATTAGTTGAATTGTTATCTTTTTCAATGATAGTGCCATGCAATTGACATTGCGTAATTCGGAAATATTTCAATTACAAATTTTACATTTTGGAATTTACAGTTTAAGCGTGCATTTTTCATTTAAATAATTTTAAAATGCATTATACATTATAATCATTTTTAAAATTGTATTATAAATTAAGGATTAACAAGTCAGTAATAATTAATTTTACAAGACTTTTCGGAATCAGTTAAAAATTTAATAATTTCTAGATTTTAAAAGTTAAAATTAAATTTCAATTTAAATTAGTTTTTAAATTAAATAAAATTTAATTTGAATTTATTAGATTAAATTTTAATTCGAAAGTATTAGTAGTTCAGTAAATATAAAATCCGGATTGAATTTTAAAATAACTACAAAAAATATATTCCTGATGAAAAGCTTTTATTAAATTAAAAATATTCTTTTAGTCGAATATTTGGAAGTCTTTAATTAAGAAAAGAACATTTGCTTAATATTTAGAAATATTTGGCTGTGCATGCAAAATTAGTAATTATTCTATAAATAAAATATTCAAAACTAAAAAAAAAACAAATCTTCAGATTTTCTGCAAATATTTTTTATTTTACAGGATTTAAAAAAAAATAGAAAAACTTTGAGGAAGGATTCGAATAATCTTAAAAAAATGTTTAGAAGTTCTGAAAAAATGTGAAAAACAATTTAAAATTTGAACAATTTTAAAACAACATGTAGATGTTTCTTTTTTTTTATTACACCATTAAGCCATTTCCCTTTCGAGGTAGGCGTGACTCACTCGGTGGGAAAGGGAGTAATGTGAGTAAGGGATATAAAATTTTTAGATTGATCCGGAATTCTCGTGATACTTATTTAAATAACACGTTCGTTCCGCAACACTGTTCCGACCCAGGTTGCTGATCAATCTCTCTAGCAATCACCCCAATTGAAGATACACAGAAAGTCTTCATGTAAGGTTCCCCAATTCCCGAATAAAAATGCTTCGACTTGAGTTCGACTTGAATTTCGCCCAATCAAGATATGCTGAAGTCGAAAAGTTCGACTTGAGCATGTTTTTAGACGGAGCCAGACATCAATTTATGCCTTGGAGACAAGTTTTTATGTCTTAAAGACATAAATTTATCTCTTGAGTCGTATTTTTATGACTCCAACACGTGCGGTTTATTAAATCAATTTATTTACGGATTGTTATTTGTATTATACTTGTTTGACGATGATACCGATAATGTTGTTTATTTTTACGTATTTCTAACTGCTCGGGAGATCCTTCTAGAAAGTTACAATTTTTATTTTTTTGATGAAAATTTTTAAGGGTTATATTCGTTCAGACTCACCGATTCTGAATTTTTTAATTAAAAATAACGAATTTGATTATTACAAATTTTTCATTCATCAATTTTAATCTCATTTATGAGCCAAAAAAGGTTTAACCATCTCAGCTAAGGCAAGGCTCATCTTGAGTCAAGTAAACGTCGTCTTAGCCAAGACAAGGCTCAACTTAAGACAAGTAAACGCCGTTTTACCTCTCGTGGCCATAAAAGTAAGACGAAGGCCTATGTCTCGACTCAGTTTTGAGACGCAGCCAGACATCTATGTCTTGGAGACGAACTAAAGACATAACCATGTCAAACTCAAGTCGAAGCATTTTTACTGGGGAGATCATTCGTTCTCCGATTACTTATCTCGTTTTTATTTTTTATTTGAAATTCAAAATATTAAACATAATCTCAACTTGACTGAATGTATCATATGATCAACATTTATATACCCTTTATCTGTTTTTCGTTCATGTAAGAACATTAGAGTTTAATTTTAAATTCTTTGTTTCTCACGAGAAACGTGATGAGAATGTGTTAGTTCAATCCGAAGGAGTTTTAACTAAAGAGAATTTACAATCACTAAATTTCAGTTATTGGTGGTTTGACGTTTAATTTAAAAAGTCCTTTGCAAAAATATAGCGCAATCGGTAAACACATTATCGAGAGCAAAGTGCAAGGTAATAGTGCATTATGCAACAACGAGTGAAAGAAGCAGATTTTTACCAGCAGGCATTAATTACCCGAGGGAAAAATCTACTTTCATCCTATGTTTCATATAGTATTTTCTTCCTCTCTCGACCGTGGCCACCTTTTTGCCTTGAAAAGCGCGGCCGTCGCATTTTTTTGTAGCTTTGTTCGCGCCTCGAATTTTGATTGATTAATTTTTACTGTCTCCCGAAAATTTCACTTTCACCTCGCAAATTTTACTTTCACCATGCTTATATTACTTTCGACTGGCTAATTTTACTTTCGCCTTGCAAATTTTACTTTCACACCGCAAATGCGGTTTGCGGGAAATATATGCTACTTTCGCCTTTATTTTCTGATGCAAAAGTCGGCCATTTCGGTCAAGTGTGGAGTAAATATATTATAGGGCGCAAGCCGCAAGATCCGACAAGCGGGCGCTAGTAAAAACAGATAGTAACAATAGATAATAACAAGTTACTAGCCATTACTACTTTGAAGATTTTTTTATGGTTGTGAGAAGTATTAAATTGAATTTCTAATAATTCTATTTCAATAGATTCAATGAATGCATCTTTCATTATTAAGAGAAGATATTTTTGAATATCCTATTTAATTATTTTAACTTGATGAAATTTATGAAGTTTCTACTCTGTTTACACTTAATATATTCAATTATCGATTGCATCATCCTGAAATTTATGGTGGTCCTATCAATTTGATAGGAAAGCGTATATAGTAAAATTTTTATGTAGTACATAATTATTAACATATGTATAGTAACATGTACTATAATGCTATTTAACAACTGAGGATCTAAGGAAATTGACCAAAAGCACGCGTTTCACTACGACACTAAACTGGTGGGTGCATCTTGTGCAAGCATCCTTTGCCTCTTCACAAAGCAAGCTTTGAATTCAGGCAATATGTTTTGGCATGAGAGCTACTGCACGTTATATCTACACCTGCGTTCTGAAGCTTCACTATTCTCTTGTGATGTACTTACAAAGTACCGCACCAAGCCATTGTAATGAACTTTATAGGCATGTGCATCGTTTGAGCTCCTTAAGAAGAAAATCGTATAAAATTTTTCTTCGCTCAAAATTAAATTCATCATTAAGTGCTGCTCGTAAGATTATTTTTATACGATTTTTCAAAAATTCTCTGAGGATATTCCTCTGCTTGACTCATTACTTCGAAAGCTTCAAACGACCCAGGGGATACCTTGTTGCTCTCTTTTTGAACGATTCTAGATGCAGGCCGTAGGGTGTTTATCAGTGAAACTAAGTCGATGACGAACTCCACAAACTTTAAACTTGCCTTTTCAATTGTATAAGCAACTTTCCACCCTCCACAAATTAATTGTACCTCGACCGAAATAAAACCTTTAAGAAATATATCAATGAGATACTTGCTCATAATTTGGACCCATTCTAATTGTAAATTTCATAATGCTTTTTCCAGCATTCGGGTATTCGATTGTAAATGATTCGATGCATAAGCCAATTAAATTTTTGTTTTAATTTATTGACAATTTTGTTTCACATTCTTTCCCTTATTTCCTTATTTTCCATTAAACAAAAAATAATTCCACTTTTGCCCCTTGAAAGGGAATTTAATTAACAGAATGAAATAATTTTCTATATTTTATGACGTTTCCGTTCTTAATCCACGTTTTATTGAGCATATAACAAAGACACAGGATAAATAACTTTTTCTATTGTGCATAATGAAGGCATACATATAAACTTGAGTATGCTACTTAAAATATTTAACAATTTAAAATTCAATTCTTTAATATAATATTAGTAAAAATTAAGGCCTTTAAAACGTTTTGCAAACTTCAATTGTTAAATTTGTTAAATTTTGGCATCTTTTTTAGCACCATGAAGTATTTTAAAACCCTAAATAAGTAAAGTATGTCTTACTATAGTTTATCCACTGTAGTAAGAAAAATGTTGGCTGCAGAAAAGCATTTCATTCTATTTTTATGAGCATAACAAATAAGTATTTTCCTGGAAGTCAAAGCTGGCTTCAATGACTCACCTCCTTAGTGGATTGTTTGTATTGATTCATATTTAGAGATAACCTAATATAGCCTAATATAAGCTTAATATATTTGAAGTATTTTAGCAAAAGTAACAAAAAATGGCCCACAGACAACTTTTTGATATTCTGAAGTTCTGGATCAAAAGCTTCGTAAAAATAGACAAAAGTATCATGACTTGCGTGTTAACCGATGGCTTCTGAACGTGGTAATGAACGCCCAAAGGTTTGAAAGTAAAGGGCCGTTTTATAATTATTGACGTAAAAGTCGGCCCACCTGCCATTATAACAGGAACTGTCATAAAATAAGTCAATTACCTGTTACGTCTAGGTAGTGAAGCTCTGAGGAATACTGCTTCACAGTAAACCCCAGGAATAAATTTTATCTTTAAATAGTATAAAAACGCTTTAGAACGTTTATCTGGCGAAAGATAAAATTTATCTGACGAGATATAAAATTTATCTAGCGAAAATATTTGATATTTGTGACATCTTAAACGGCTGTATCTAGGATCACCGAAAAAATTTCCTCTATAAATTTGAAAATCCTCGCAGTATTAATTTTTTAAATTGTCTCACTTCATTTAAATGAATTTAACCAAAAAATCATTTACAGAAAAGATAGGCTGCACTTTGGTTAGGTTATCCTTTATAGTGTTTTTTTTTAATTTTTAAAGTCTTCATCAGGGTCGACAGAAACTAAAGATTTATTTAACTAAAGTAAATTACTGAACTCGACTGAGTGTTCACTATTAAGTATAAACTAACCAAAGTCTAGCGTATGTATTCTGTAAGTGTAGGTAAATGATTTTTTGGTTAAAATTATCTAAATACAGTGAGACGATTTAAAAAATGAATACCATGAGGATTTTCAAATTTATGCAAGAAATTTTTTCAGTGAACCTAAAAGCAGCCGTTTGACATATCACATACTTCAAACAAATATTTTCGCCAGATAAACGTACTGCAGCATTTTTATCCAATTTAAAGATAAAATTTATTCCTGCGGTTTGCTGTGTTCATTTTTGACTTTTCACTGCATCCATGTAATGTACATCAACGCAGACACGTATATAAATATACTTAACCCAGTAGCTAGGGGAGAGAATCCAGTGGGCATACAAGTCCTAAAGTTGTCTTATAAATGTCTTTCGATGGACGTCCTGAGAATCGTTTAAAGACATGAAAAGATACGAAGGATGTCCTAAAGACGTCTAGTCGCATGACATTCAGGTACATTTTAAATCTAAGGACGTCTTTACGATGTCCCGGTGCCCACTGGGTAGCACAGTGGGTCCGGTAATTTTTAAAGTATTATTATGCTTAAATTGTACGTAATGCATGATAATAAATAACGTAAATCTAAAGGTTATACACCTAACCACATGATGCAAATGTGATACAATGGATTTTGGGCAGTTGATTATACAAATTTATCGGTTTTTTTTTTCAGAAAATAAATTTTTTCTTTTTCGAAAAACGTCTGTTCACAGTGGGTCAGTCATCATATTTTATTTTGCTCAGTGTGGACAAAGTTAAAAGTATTTAGAAGAGTCGATTCATGTAAAAATGTTTCAAAACTAATAAATTTAGTACATTTCTTACGTTCCATAAACGATAATACCCTGAAAGTTATGCTACAAGGCTTTGCAAGTGTTTTAGTCTATAAGAAATAATATCCAGTGTTGACAAAGTGCCGTTTATAAGTTAAGGCCCTTATAGCAATATTGATCATAAGTATATATATTTTTGAAACATCCTATTGTTTTTTAAATACTTAGTAAAGTCAAGGTGAATTCTTTTAGCATAATCTCAAAAATAATTTTTTTTTTTAATTTTTCTCATGATACAAATAATCGAAAATACCCTTCAATGAGTCGCTGTAGAAAGTGTGTGTTTTCACTTATTTGAATAACCAGTAAAGAAATCGGTTTTAATCTTAAGGGTTGCATGAAATAGATGCGAACTTACTGCGTTCAAAAGTTTGAGCCATTCAAATCCATTAATAAATGAGAAAAATAGGCAAATCTTTTTGTTGAGATTATGTCTCAACTATAACATCATTGCAAATCACTTAGTATTGCTTAAATTGATTAATATAAATAATTTACTTATATAAGCGGCATTTGGTCAACAGTCATGGGAATAGGAAACAGTGGTTCGAGTAATTTCTGCGTAACAAATATTTGAAAATAATGATAACATATAGATTGTAATTACTAAATTAATTAATTCATCGCGTAGGGAACGTAAACTGAGTACTACAATTGACTGCTTTATATTTATAACATCTGTACATATATCAACTATTCTGAGCAATTTTTCTTGTAATGCCACGAACAATAACTTTGTTTATACTCTGCAAAATAAAGTATGGTTTAGACCCACTGTGATGACTTCAGAAAAAGAAACAATTTATTTTCTTACAAAATCTGTAAATTAGTATATAATTAACTGTACAAAATCTATTGTATTACATTTGCATCGTGTATAATTTTGGTGTATTACCTTTAGATTAATGCCGTTTAACCTCCATATATTTTACTTCACCCAAGCATAAATTAAGTACATATTTTTTCAAATCTATAAGTTGAAAATGACCTTTCAAATATAAATAATACATGTTCTAAGAACAAAATTGTTTTTCTTCTTAACGAATAATAAATTCACAGGACTAATCCTTGTATACCTTTGTATCTCTGCAGAGCATCACTATATGGTATGGTACTCACGCATGATTAAGCGTAAAAATAACCTACAAGCACACGTTTCTAAAGGTAAAATTGTTTATATGGAAAAAGCTTTTTTAGAAACAGTATCAGAAAGTAGATCTTAACAAATTTAAGTGATTTCCTTCAAAAATAGTAAATAAAAAAGTAAAGCCCTTTGATCTGTCTATACGCAAATACAAATTTATATGTAAAGAAAAGTTGCTAAATAATATATTTCTTTAACTTAAATAATAAGGGTTTATAGAAACCTTATATAAAGTTCTATTAAGCTTTATGTGAGAGACAAGTTTAATATTGATTTTTTTATTTGATATTTTCAACGGATATGAGCATTAAAAAAAACTTTTTTATACCTATTAAAAAATGGTTTGAAACAAACTGCACTTGTATATGCCTCTTCATTCTTCATTTACTTAATTTCCCGATCTACTTTGAAAATCACTACAGTCATTTAAGCAAAACATTTCTTTAGCGTTTTAAATCTTGATTAAGTCGTTTCAGTCCGTAATTACGAAGAGGCGAAGGCGTGAAGTGACTTGAGATTTCATTTCTTTGCCACACACCATCCGGCTTTTTGCTTCCGTTGGCCTCTCTATCCTCGCTTTTACTTGCCATTTTGACATCGGAAAGGTAAGCAAGATGGAAAGTCGCTTACTCTGCCAGCATTTTCGCTTTTCGCAAAGCGCATATACTTTCCAAGACAAATTCATCAAAGTCAAGTAAGGCAAGTGCGAGCGCATCGACCGTACCTATCTGACTTTAATAAACTTCACTACTTTTACGCCTTGCTGGATCCCTGCTAAGTGCCAACTTCTTGTGAATCGCTCCTGCGAACTTCCCCCGATAAATTTGCACTACTACGACAAGCCAAAATTGAGTTTACTATTCATTATAAAGTGAAGTTCTTTGATGCGCAAGTAACTAATACTGTACATTAAGGAAAATACGAGTGTAATACTTCAATCACTTATTTGTTTTAGATTTTTATTTGATCTAGATTAACAGCAGCTGTTATTTTTCTTTTGTTTTGTTCAAGTTTGCATTGCAAAATCCGTTATTTAAAAAAAGTTAACAGAAGCATTTTAATCAATATTGGCAAAGAAAAACCGTGATTACTACTACTAGAAAAAATACTAACAAGAATACAACCAATTGCATAAGAAATAAAAAGAAATACTATTTTTGTCTATTTCGGAACATTAGTTACAATTCTTCTATGAATAACTGAAGATCTAAACTAAGTAAAGTATTTAACTAGGGGTGTGCAAATGTTTACAAAAGCTCGAACCCGACGGGTCGGTTTTGGTCTCGACAAACTGAACTGGCTATAAAGTTTAATCAATTTTTTTTTTAATTCGTGGTAATTTCTGGTAAATTTGGGAACATTGTAGGGTAATCTACCATAGATTAGCAAAAATGTTCTCAAATGAAAAAAATTTATTAAAGTTTCGGGCTGTTCTGATTTTCCTGTTTTCGGGCGAGTTTGGTCTTTTGAATATCCAAGTCCCAAGAAATGTTTAGTATTTTAATATTTATGAACACTGAAACGTTTTTTGTCAAAAGCTAATATTTTAATTTAAAAATTGTACAATCTTTCGTAGTTTATGTATTCATTGCTTCGGTGCATCACTTCTTGTTTTAGTAACATTTTAATTTTTGTAATGATCTAATAATTATTTATTGTTCTACTGATTAATGACACAATTGCTTCCTTTTCTAAAAATTATTTCTGTATACAATTTTAAATACCTACCATTATATTCTCAAAAGAACAACTTTTTGTCTCCACAAGGAAAAAATGGTTTATTTAGCTAAATATTTTACCGTATCTCCAAAAAAAAATAAGTTTCTGCATGTGGGTGAAGCTGTATAGTTAAATTAATTCAAAATGTTGTAATTCTTTTGGTCATCGAGTAAATAAGTTTAAAAAATCTTCTTCATAATTTTTGAATGAACTTATGATTTTTTCATAGCAGTTTTCAGCTTGGTTTGTAAAATTCTAAAAAATACACTGATTTTTGATTGAATAAGATTTTTAATGCGCATCATTAACCAAGCTCGTGTGAGTATACCTTGCAAGCTAATGTTTTTGCGTCTTCCTCTTCGTTGGATTGCAAAGATTTTTAGGATATATTGCGCCAGTGTGACAGACAAGGAAGGCCGTTAATAGCCAACGGGCGATAAATTTCCCATTATTCATCTCCAATCCCGAATCTACCATTGGCGTGGAAGAGTAAAAGAAAAAAAATATGGTGCTGATGGGAAATTTCGCCGTGAAAGGGAGCGAAATATTCATATAGACAGTCCAGACAGAATGATGGCCTACTCAAAGTGCTCTTCATATTCTGCCGGGTTTTAATATTTTCACTCATTCAAATTGTTCATGCATGGAAAAAGTAAAACTGTTCGATTGCTTTGAAACAAATTTAAATTTAATGGATTCTTATTTTCTATAGATTTAAAACTATGAATAAATGTATATAATTTTTTTATTTTGATTTAATGCTTTCTAGAGTTTTTAGTATACGGTAAGCAATTCCTATAAATATAATTCCACGCTATCTGTTTAAACATTCCATTCAAATTTCCTTGTATTTAATCCGAGGGTTATATTCGGTTTTTAGTTTTGCATAAAATGATCTTGTTGCCATAATTTCAAATGCAGGCAGTGTATGATAAATTATAATTATTTAATTACTTTATACATTTTTATCTATTAGTATACTGTGTACCCAGGAGTCAAACTCAATCTTATTACCCTACCGCGAAGTGTGAGTAGAAGCCAAGTATTACAAACACGCGAAGGTAAATAGACGATGCCCATAATACTCATAGGAGCATTACAGATTGGTTATTGTACTGCGCACATGCCCATTCATTGCCGTTTCTCCTGTTGTGTAAACGGTTACACTCCAACTTGGTTAAGAAAAAATTTTATTTGAGCCTTCCGAGAATTGACAAAGCGTGGCGGTTTTTGTTGAGAGGAGTCGCGGAGGGATGTAGCGTGTTCAGTGCTGCGTGCAAAATAGGATCAAACCGATGAAGTGGTGTATTCTGACGACCTGGTTGGGTAACTGCGTCACATATTGTCAGATTGCATCAGTTCACTCGCAGTGTTCAGACTGCCCTGAAGTTTACGTTTGGAGATCCTGATTTGAGCCGAAGCCGATAACCAAAACCGGGCTGAAATCCAAGTTCTAGTGTAGATTTTCTTAAACTAAAAGTAATGAAATAAAAAAGCACAAACAATTATGGACACTGAATCAATATCAAAATGGAAAGAGTTTTGTAAAAAGGCGAGTTTAGATCGTCACAGTGGTTTGTTCCTGCAGTATTTTGTCCAATTGATAATAATAAAAGGCCTTTCAGGTTGGACTCTACATAGATCTGGAACCGGCCCTTTCAACATTAAAAATTTTAAGGATCCTGATATTGACCTGTTTCCTTTAAAGTCGATTCGAATGAAGCCCTCTTCAAATTCTTAAGTGTCTAAGGTTTAGACCCGCTCCCTCTCTAAATCCTAAATGGATTAAGTTCAGACACGGCCCTTTTAAATTCATATGATTTATGCTGTGGACCCGGTTTCCTTAAAATCGTGTGGTTCTCGCTGGACCGTTTTTGCCCACAGACCCTTTGCAATTTATGAGTTTCCATTCCTAATAAAATAAAAACGTTCGTAGGCTTTATAATTATGGCTTTTTTAATTCTCGCATAAAATTATAACAAATATTTTTTGTACATTTTTTTGAAATGTGAAAAACATTCTCCTGGCCACAAGAATGGTATAAAGATTTAAGGACATGTAATACACTGGAAACTGGAATTGTGCATGGTGTCGGTTAAGGCCTGCGACGCAATTCCAAGGACTCCGCATGTAAACATGCAGGAACGCGATAACGACTTCTGTTGGATATCGAGGCATGACGCAACCTGATGCAACTAACGCGCTGAAGAGTCCAGCCCTCAACCTGTTTGTAATTTTTTTCTGAAATTATGAAGCCCGTATCACCCTCATTTAGGTTCCGTAAGTTTTGACCGTACCCCACTCTACATAATTGAGGAGAAGTATTGTCCACTCGGGCCAATCTATCGATAAAAAAAAGTTACTAAAACGCAAAACAAAATATACCTTTGTATTTAGCTTGACGCGCCCGACCAGTTTTTCGTATGAAACTTTTTTATTCGACAATTATTACTCAAGATAAACAATAAAAATAAAAATAAATTTCCGATCAAAAATCGATATTTTATAAAACACAACTCGCGATTATTCGGCTGTTTGCTCATAAAAATGCTTGCAATTTGTATGGTGTAATCACAATATATAAGCGATGACTATAAGCAACGCACTTTGCTTAAAAATTTAATATTCTTTTTTTTTGTTAAAAAAAAAAACATTTCGAACGAAAACCACGTTTCGCCAACCTCGACCAGTGGCGCGGTTATCGAAAAAAATGTTAATATAAATACCTTACTGCGAGAAAGTTTTTCACTAGCCTTAAAGAAAATTTTCCTAAAAATTTGAAGAAAACTGGTGCAAAATTGTGGAAATGGCAGCGAGTTGAAGTGAACGCACGCTGCCGATGGAGCGTTTTGTTGTTTGCCGCAGCTGCTTCTTGTCACTAGTAACAAAGGCCAATAACCGGAGCACTGCAGCGCTCAGCGTGCGTGGACTTCAACTTGCTGCCATTTCTAGAATTTTGAATTTTCGACCGATTTTCTTCAAATTTTTAAGAAAACTGTTTCAAAGTCTAGTGAACAACTTTCTTGTGATAAGTTATTTCAACTAACATTTTTTCGATGCCCGACCCACTGATCGAAGCTGGTGAAACGTGATTTTTGTTCGGAATTAATTTGTTATTAAAGAAATACAAACCTATTACTTTTCTAAACAAAGGGTGTTGCTTATAGTCATCGCTTATATATTGAGAATACATCATACAAATTTCAAGCATTTTTATTAATAAACGACCAAATAATCGCGACTTGTGTTTTATAAAACTTCGGTTTTTGATCCAAAAATTAGCTAATTTTTTATTGTTTATCTTGAGTAATAATTGTCGAATGAAAAAGTTAGATGAGAACATTTTTTTGTCCGCTTCAAGTCTAATACGCAGGTATATTTTGTTTTACGTTTTGGTAACTTTTTTGTATTGATAGATTGTCCCGAGTGGCCAATCCATCACCTAAATTGTAGCCGACTTTAGTAAAATCTTACTGTTTCTCATAAATTAACAAAGTAATTGAACCAAGTTATTTCATTTTCAACCAAAGAAGATGTGTTTTAAAAATATATATACATTAGCGTTGATATTTTAACTAAGAAAATACTTAATTTTATACGAAAAACAGTCGGATGAAAATAAAAAAACGAGAATTTTGAACAAAATAGTGGAATACGCAACCAAAAAGAATTCATATTCAACCAAACTGTTGGATTTTTTACAAAAAATGTTTTAATTTCTACCGAACAAGGTAAATTTTGAAATAAAAAAGACGAATTTCTATCAAAAGTTGAATTTTCAATTAAGAATGATTTTTCATTACATAAAGAAAAAAAATTTATATCCAAGCGCTAAAATGGCGAGCTTCCGACAAAACAGTTGCATTTTCATCTAAGAAGATTAATTATCAAAATTAAGAGATTAATTTTATACTCAAAAATACGAATTCTCAATAAAGTACATAATTTTTTACCGATTAATTTACTTCTCAATCAAGAAGAATAATTTTCTACCATAAACGAGGAATTTTGAACAAAAAACTTCAATTTTTAACCAAATAGTTGGGTTTTCAACCAAGAATACTAATGTTTAAACAGAAAAGAACTATTTTGAACAAATTAAATAATTTTTTAAGGAAACAGCTGAATTTTGAAACTTAAAACGGCCTATTTTTAATAAAAAATCGAGTAGATAAATTTGGTTAAAAAAAATATCAATTTAAAAAAACTACTCTTCTATAAAATAGTTTAGCTTTATACCAAAATAATTAAAGTTTCTTCTAATATAGTTAAATTTCTAACCAAAAATATTAATTTTGAACAAGAAAGTTAATTCTTAACCGAATAGTTTAATTTGGTACTAAATTGTTAAATTTTAAAGCTACACAGCGTCTAAAAGACTACGACATTTATGAACGGCGTTGTTGTGAAACAAATGCCGATTTGTTTCACAACAACGCACGTCCATGCTACTTGAGATATCAAATGGAAATTTTGGAAAGCTATGTAAAAGGCATTAAAAAACAGTTGGATGGTCATAAATTTCTAAAAATACAACAAAAAAATTGCAAAATTACAGTTTCGTTAGTTCCAGAAATTTAGGACCATACAAACGATTGTTAGTGCCTTTTATTTCATTTATTAATTTTTCAGCTCAAATAAAAAATATTTTGTCACCGGTAGATTATGGGACTAGATAATTGTTTTCAAAAATTCAAAATTTACCATTTCTATGCAGCAATCTATGCATCTATTGAATATTCACACCCCTCGGTATACGATAAATGTTAGCTATTATCCTCATCATGTCAATTCGTAGGAGTCGTGTTTCATACCCAGTAGATATATATGTGGTGTTGAAGGGCACGAGAAAAATTAAACGTTCATCTCAGTTACAGTTAATCCGCCCCATCCCCACGGAACTGGAATTATATTCACACCGCTAATTTCCCTGTTGCACCCTTAATCCTATATCTATCGGCCGTGTGGTCTAGAATCTAGATTCTATGGAGTTTCCTATTAAAGGAAACCGACGGGTGTACCAGATGTCACAGGGAGACAGCGTGACTAAAGTCGTTATCGTGTGAAATACATCTGCCGGCAACGACAGGCGAAAAGCAGTCCGACTGCTGCCATGCAGTGACTTTGCCGTGCACGAATCGAAACTTTAACCACCTCCCATGGAATAAACGAGAATTACGGGAATTAGGGGGTTCGTGTTCGATCGAGGCAATTCGCTCGAAAGTAGGTGACCTCCAGTATGGAAATGATGCCATGGAGATCAAACACGTCTTTTCAAAAGAAACGGTGAATTGGACCAATTTGGAAATCCCGATCAATTCTGATGATCGTGGGTTTGATATATAGAATCAGTTATACTGACAGTTAAGAATTTGCAGTCCTTATAACTTTTCAGATTCGAGTTTTATTTATTCTTTTAGATTTCAATGTAGGGTGCAAATTAATATACTGGTCCATACAAAAATTGGCATAAGAATTGCTTAATATGAACTAAGAAATTTCTGTAGTAATTTTGATTTGTATTGAAATTACTTTTATTCACTTGAAAAAGATGAATTGTATAAAAATATTGCATTGTTTGAAAGTTAAGAAGCCTATATGTTATAGTGGATCTGTCAGTTAGAGATATCTGCCCCTCAACTTTTTTTAAATTCATTATCATATTTCAATCCGGTTTTTTAAACTCTGAATTTGACTGTTAGGAATATTCTAAAATTTTCTAACTATACATTAGAAAAATAACGAAATGTTCTGTGAAATTGCCGATACTTTTGCGTAACCGAATCAAATGCATTTTTTACAACTACGTCTTCTAACATTTTGTTTAAAATTAAGAAATTGAAAGGAAATTTTTCTAAATTTGCCATAAATTACGATAAAACTCGCGTAATTTCTTGTTACATATAATGGCTAATAGTTTCCGTTATTTGAAACATAAAGCTATTTTGCTTCAAGTTTTAGAATTTTCAGATATAATTTACCAGAAAATTCTGTAATTGTAAGAAAAAATTACGAATTTTGTAACTGAACTTTCCGAAATATATCCTAGGTTCATAAAACTTGCAACTAAATTTTTTGAAATTTATCATCATTTTAAGAAGCGAGTAATAAGATAAAACTTCCGTACTAGTTTCATAAAATTAAGATAGAACTGTGTGGAAATTTCTCGGTGGTCCTAGCCGAGCACAATCCTGGGAAAACTAGGCCCTGGTAAGCTCGAATGGAACGCCTATTCTGTTCGATTTTCCCGAATTATTATTGATCCCACAGCCTGGCCCAGGATGGACCCTAGCTTATTACCGAATCCTAGCCATTTTAATCTTGTACAGGTTTTCTCTTTGTTATTGTAATTATAATTCAAAATTGAATAAAAATATTTTTGTATAAAATTAAAGTTCCGTCCCAATGTTTAGAATTAGCCAGTAGAAAGGGTACAAATATTTAGACTCTAGAGGTCAGAATCTCGCTAGCGTAACGTCTATATTTTATTTATAATAAATTTACTTACATCATCAGACCAATCATTACTATGATATTATTTTCAATTAGATCACAGAGTACTTGATAAATTTATATTTTTAGAAATTTTGCGAATTTGTAAAATTCCACTCATACAAATAAACAAAACGTTGCGAGGTTGAGCAAGTGAGAAATACAAGCTAGAGCCAGACTAGGGCCCTCGGCCTCGCCCAAGCGTGGAAACCTGAAGAAACGTGGGGATTTCCCCATGGGTAACATCTATAGCAGTGCTATTCATTAATTATTGATAAACTAATAAAATTGTTTGCAATGTTGATGACGTCAAGTAATCTATACTTAAATGAAAAATTTTGAATTTAATTCTTTACTTTGGAAGCTTGTACAGAACCAGCACGACTAAAAATGCAGGAATATTATTTCGTTATTTTAAGATTTTTATTAGCAATTCCTTACTGAAGTCTCTGATTAGTATTTAAGGAACGTATACAAAAGTTAAGCAGCTTAACCTAGTTTCACAGTAATGAAGGAGGAGTAACTTTTAGTGAAGATAAAAATAAGCAGGACAAGGTCTCTTTTAGATTTAGACTATCATGATTCTATTATAAGAATTATTCTTAATTGTTTGGAAATCGTGTTTATTGCTTCATTTCTTTCTCTCTATTTCAAGAGTGTGTAATTGCAATATCCCGGCTCTGGTGTGTTTCAAACAAACCGCTTAATTTCCGGTTGAAGATCACATCATTAACGAGCTACAGGGTTTGCTCTTTCTAGTTGTGGCTTCTATCTGCATCTAAAAATTAGCTGTGCGGTCAATGTGACAAATACAAGAACACAAAAGATAATCAATGAAGACCATTTTAAGTTTGGATAAGCCGTCTGTCACTTTTACTAATCCTAAGATGTGATTCAAATAGCCTGTATTCTGGTTTTTTATTTTTAACAAAGGAATATTTAAAAAAAATGGATATTTAATAAACATCATCAGAGTCATGGACGTTTGAATACTATTAAAAGATTCTTCTAAGTGACAAATGACTTATTTGAACTGCAGATACCCGTTATTTCATTTTCATGGTAGCATAAATGAGCAGCGGGAAAACTAGTCAGAATTTCTTAAATTTTTCCGAAGTCCTTATAAGCAAATGAAATGATACAATAGATATTTTTAAATTTCGTAGTGGAAATGTATTTCCACGTTAAAATGCAATAAATTAAAACAAAGTTCAATAATTAAGTTATTAATTATTATTTTTATGTTATTAATTAAGTTATCAATAATTAAGTCTCAAATTAAGAAAAATTTGTTTCTGGTAAATTTTTGTTGTATTTTTCTACTATTCTTAACAATTTAAAAAATGGAAAATCTTTTTAAACAGTTTTAAAAGTATTGAAAAGAGTGTCAAAAATCTACTGATGACTTCAATATTATTTGCTGAAACTTTTTATGCTTTTACAAAATGTTACTCGTAATTATACACATTTGTGTATTTCATTATACCGTTCTAAGTCCTCCGATAAATATCGGCTCTTAATATTTAATGTCGACAATTCACTTTTGAGCATCCCTTCTTCATTCTCGTCATTAACAGGTGAAACAAAATGGGGAAAATTCTGGCTAGTGACAATTATAATAAATCATAATACTTTGTGTTTTTACGAAAAAAGTTATGTGAAGTGCGTTATTTTAAAGGAAACAAACTATAAAGTATCAAAAAAACTGCACGGTTCGTTAAATCATCTACTGATTCCGGTTTTTCTGAAAAATTATGTTTTAATAATGGTTATGAATCATTTTTCGTTAGAACTGTTATAAATGAAATACGAAGAATAATGCTATAATGCATTTTTTTGTTTAATTCTAGTATGTTCTAAAATATTTTCGAAATACAGTAGATATATTCAAATTTAAAAATATTTTTCATACATTCTTTTCCCATGCATTTTCGTTCCATGTCTTTATTTTGGAATTTAATGAAACTATCGGGGGGTTCAATCACTTAAAATGTAGGATATTTTACACTGATTGCTACTTTATGAATGATAAATTAATCAAAATTATCTTTCAACGATAAATATCACTTAGAATAATCTTGAGTAAGTGCACAAAAAGTGTACATTCTATTTCTATTCTATTTTCTTATACTAATGCATGCGCTTTTCCTCTTTAAGCTGTGCAGACTGGATTCATTCGATTCCTAAATAAATACTATAAGAAAACATGCTTGCGAAAACTATATTCTAAAATATTTTTATAATTAAAATCTCTAATGCATTCCGAAAATGTTGTAGAACATACCAGAATTTTTCACATTTTTCCCACATGATCTGTAGCTCAGTACAGGTTTCTGATCAGTGGGCATAACATAGCATTTTTTGTCGTGTTTCATTGAGCACCTCTGAACAAATATAATTTACAAAAATTATTATTGCAATATTTTATTCAGAAAGCCTTGCAGATTCATGTGATCTTGATTAGAATCTACTGAAACTCTTTCCTGCTGAGCTCACTACCATTCAAAGTCGCGAGTCACCGACGTTATAAATTTAATTTGAATTATACCTTTTTCATTTGTATAGTTTATTCAAGCTCCTATCTGTATCTACTTCCCACTTTTTTCTATATTTTAGATTATAATATTGGCATTTAAGATTTTCAGTTTGTTCAGGCAAATTTTGAGTGTGCACAATTTTTTAGAGAACAAAGTAATTTTACGGATACTTTCCTAAATTTCTCAAAATTATTTTAGTTTTATGAATTCCGTGAAACTAAAATTTATCCCTAGATAAAAACAAATTAAAAAATCCATTAGAATTGCTCAAAATGAACAATTGAGATTTTTCCGAAACCTCGAGGATGACGGTTTTTTTTCATTTTGTTAGCCCACGACAGCTGCGGATACTGATCGATCAATTAAAATTTTTACATAAAACCGAACAAGGGTCCTAGTTTTTCATCTTTTGGTTTCTACAGTGACTCGCAGGCTTTAAAACATTGTATTTAAGAAGTTTTTTTTACCAGGATCGGCATTGGCAACTGTTTGTCCACGTCAAAAAAAAAAAAAAAAAAAGATTGCCTAGTTTAAGTACGGCCGTTTACCTTTTTTGCATAAGTGAGTAAAATTCTTTGAAATATTTTCTTCTGCAATGTTGATTAATTAATTTTAATATGAGAATCAAAATTGGAAAGAGTGCCTTATATAAATTACAATTATCAGCAACGAATAAGAAAAGGAGTTCTTTGTTTTTAATTTCCTAATTATATGTTAGATGGAGAATTCACTATTTATGAACAAGAAAGGTGTTTCTGATTATAAGTGAAAATTAATTTTTTTTTCTATTTTAGGTAAGTCCAAAAAATCTGAACTCCATAAATGCATAAGAAAACGTATAAATGCTAGTATAATAAGAAGATGGATATTGGTAGAACGGCTCAATGACCTCAGGACGATATTTTAGATGAATAAATCCAAACTTTCATATCCAGTTCGCCCATTGGATAGGGTGAGCTCTTAAATTTTCTTAATGTACCGCGATTCTATTCTACTGAGCGTACAGAATTTTCTTTTTATAACGAAAATTGATTTAGGATTTAAAAGAGTGTACATTAAAAGATCGAAAGTGCAAAGGTGATATTTCCCACAATTACTTTAGTTCATGAAAATTTATTTGGAATTAAAATATTCTAAATCGAAACGCTAGACTTTGAACATCATATGTAGTTTAATATACTGAATGGTTGAGGCATCAATTAACCGCCGAATTAAGCGCTAACTCCGTGCTTTACCTATAAGTTCTCATCTCAAGAGATCTCTCATTTCAAAACGAAGCCCTCATCACTCATCAGCTTCTGACTCTAATCACTAATTACGAATGGATTCCCACTGAATTAACGATATATATCATATCCACGTAAATATTTTAGGATTTTCTCAGACTTGAAGGCTTCTTAATCTGATTCATTAAAGCCTGACAAAAAAGGGTATCATTAAATTAACCCACTTTTTCATTCGAGTAAATTCATCTCCAGTCACCAAAAATGGTATTAAACAAGAAAGTGAGTTTCTCCATACCTAATTCGAAGTCAGGTATGAAGTCGGGCAAATTTTGAATCTTCACAAAACAGAGAAAAAATGATTTGATACATCCTTTTAATCATATTCTAATAATATACCTTAAAGGATATTTTCTAAATAATTAATACAAATCTGGCCTGAGAAAAGTGTTTATCACATTAAGCTTTTTAGAAAGTTGGTGTTGAAACTCCTATAACTCGCCTTTTTAGCTGTTTTTAAGAATGTATCGTCTAAAAACCTAAGGTTTTAGACATTTTGAAAATGTATGAAATTAAAGTTCCAAGTTTTTCCGAACGATAAATGCCAAAATATTGCCTATTACGCCCCCAGGAAAGGGAGCGTTAGGTATCCCTTTACCATATGGTCTAGGTATAGCGGCAGTTAATTAGTTCCAAATGCCATCGCACACTGAGAAAACTATATTGCATGAATGACAATATATACCGTAATTCCTACGCTATATATCGTAATAATCGCATTATAATAGCGCAAAATCGTGATATCGTACGTTGCATGTTTTTACATTATATAACGCATAATTTTGCAATCTATAACGTAAGAATTTATGTTTATTACGCTATCACATTGTATTTCTTCTTTTGTGATCTTGTTAGGGTTCGAGTAGTGAACATGTGATCACAGAAAAAATTAGAGATAAGGTTTACATGGATTCCAGGTAAAAGATTCACCAAAACAAAAATTAAACTGGCCAGATAAATTTTACACGAATCGAATTTGTAAATCCGAATTTATTTCGGAGGAGATATATCAGTAAGAACAAATTTTTTGTGTGTAAACTGTTGCTGATTCTACATGTTTTACCGAAATTTCCTCACTTCAGCGTGACGCAGCAGGCGAGATCAGAATTATTATCGTAACCTCGGTGAAACTTTTGCCTAATATTTTTAATTTTTAACCATTGCAAGTCGTACCTGCAGCAAATTTTCACTTTTTTCTGTGATTGTTTTAAATCTGGTGTCCCGATTAATAGTTCGAAGTCACTCATACTTTGCCCTTTTCCCATTAATACTAAGGACGTAGTAGCAGACGATAGCAACAAAAGTTAACTTTATTTTTGTCTGTGATATGAATGCATTATTATATCGTTTATAGTTCCGGGACCTGCTTGTACGTTATCATATTGCGCTGGCCAGTCTACGGCTAGAGAGCCCGGCTTTAAGTCAGGAGCTGGCCGGGGCTTCTGGTCGGAATCCGACCAGCATCGTCACGATGCGCTGGCCAGCGTCCGGCCATGGAGCATGGCCGGGAGCTGGCCGGGGATTTCGACCGCGGCCCGCATAAGAGTAATTGCTGCTTTACTAGATTTAAATAATTCGTGTTTCAATTTCATGAAGAGCATCTGTCACTGAGTTGGGGGATCAATTTGATTCTTTTTTACTGTAGAATTGGAGCATATTAATGTATCAAATTCCACACGCCCAGCACACAGGCAACCTAACGCCTAGCAGTCGGGAGTGCTAACCACTGCGCTAAACCGACAAGTTGAAACTCGTTGAAAAAACCATCCTCATAAGGTACAGTTCAGAAAAGTTAAAGTACCAACTTTTAAGTACTCTTTTTCTAATTATTTATCATCATGTGGAGTTATGTAAGTATAAAATACACGAACTTTTAACAGGAATATCAGTAAAATACTTTTTAAATAAATAATTTAAATCGATTACAATTTTTCGTCGCCTGATATTTTGTTTTTACCCGTTTTAAACTATTTTACAGCTTTTTACAATGACAGGCAATGTAATTTTTTATGAACATTTAAAATTTTCAGCGACGGGACTCAGAAATTTAATTGTAAACGTTGAAAATTTCTTGATGATAAAAGTTTTTTGACTTCCGTGTAAGGTTTGGTTTTTAGGTGTTTTATACTATTTTATAACGTTTAAGATTGATATAAAATGTAATTCTTTTCTGAACATTTGCAATTTTTAATAAAGATGGAACTTAGAATTTTTTTCATACAAAAAAAAACAGTTGGAATTTCAGAAAATTGTCTTCGAATTTTTGTCACAAAATACATGGTTTGAAAGTCTGAACCCATGAAACCTTAAAATTTGTGGTGTGAAAAAGATATTCATCCAATATATTTTCACGCATTAAACATCCATGCGGGTATACGCATCCATTTTTTAATGAAATCAGAGAAAGTAATTAAGTTATAAACAAAGTTGAACAATTTTATTATTGCCAATCAGGGCCCGGCCAGCTACCGTCTGAATATACGACCATAAGATTTGTCCGATCAGAGCCCAGTCAGCCCCCGACTGGGGTTTTGACATAAATTTTGTCCAGCGAGTCCCCGACCAGCGCACGGCTAGGCTCTTAAAAAACAAACATAGCCCGGCCAGTCCCCGACGAGAAACTTTGTTGTACTAGGGCTAACCCGGGCTATTTCCACACGGGTATGCAATATCTTTTTCTCCGTGCACAGTCAGTTAATTAGTTCCACAAATGACCACCCATCTCAAGGTTATGAGACGTGGATTTAGTACCCCAGAAATCCTGACCTTCGAAAAATTTGACAGATAGAGAAAACAAAACAGAAGAATGTTCGATCAGTGATCATCATTATTATCAAAAAACACTCACTTCATAGGACGTTCTCGCACTATTTCGGTAAAGGGCTGTCTAACAATTACTTTTCTGTAGGCTCTCCAGTCTCATAAAATATTGTTTTCGAATAAAATAGCTTACATCACTTGTAGGGTTACACACGTCTTCACGTTGAATTTTATGTTTGCAAGAGCGACCAGAAAAGCCTATATGTGTAAATACTGCTATTAACTAAATTCCAAAGAGACTTATGAGATCGGAATAATTCGAAATAAGTGTAGTGGCATTTATTACATGGACTTCTAAAACAATTTTTTAAAATTTAATTTACTTTATATTCATATAAATACATTTTGCTTTTACTAAATAGTCTTTAAATTAATTTGATACTGATATTTCACCAAATAATCTTGTCCTTTCAATATATTTTTTAATATCTTTAAGCAATTATAAAAAAAAACCTAGTCAGCCATTTATTCACAGAAATACATTATGCTTTCTCTAAAACTATTTTCAATTGACCTAAGAATGATATGCTGTGAAGAAAATTGACCTTGGCATCATATTTGTTATTTCTTCAAACAAATTCTATAAAAAATATTCATATTCGAACAATGTGTACGTTGAAAAATTTGTTTAAAATGATAACAAATGTGTTGCAAAAGTCAACTTTTTGGAATCACATCATTATTAGGCCAATGTGAAATAGTTTTAGTAGAAGCAGAATGTATTTTTATAAATAAGTGGAGGAATAGTGCATTTTTTGATAATAATCTTTATAATATTAACTATTATGTTGGAATAACAAAATATTTACAATGGAACATGAATATTAAATTAATTTAAAGCCATTTTATTGAGAGCAGAATTTTTTTCTGTAAATAAATGTCCGAATAGTACATTTGTATGTGAAATTTGTTTGTAATGTTAACAAATATGTTTGTATAAAACTTTTTCTAGTTCAACATCACTATTAAACGAATTTAAATCGATTTAGTGAAAGCAAAATGTATTTTTGCAAACAAATGGTCGAACAATGCATTTGTTTATAGAATTTGTTTATGATGGTCATGAATGCCATCGCAAAATAAAGTTACATGATTTTTCATCATCATGAGAAAAATTTCAAATTATTCTTAAGAAAACACGACTTAGTTCTTTCTGAATTTTAAATTTGTTTATAAAATTAATCAAAATTTCATTCCGCATCACTACCGGTGGAATACAAAGTATATTTGCTGAACAAAAATGGTTTTATATTGCGGAACCACTATCTTTGAAATTTCTTTATACAATTTGTCTATAAAAGTAAGTTAAAACATTTCATGCATTGATTTTATGCATTAGATGCTAATACACTTATTTGAATTAATACCGATTTTATTTCGATTGTTTAATAAAAATAAATTGATACAAAATTGCCATTTTTCACTTTATTTGTTAACAGAGATATGTAATAAAAATTAAATTAAAAAAGCGGCTCTTATAATTCTCCCCAGAATTGGTTAAAGAGTATTTTTAAAGAAGATCCAAATCGATGGAGAATTGTCAGCTACAGGCTGTTGAACAAATTTTAACGTCAAACCTCACTGTGCAGGGGGTTGGAAATGTGAAAGCGACCTTATGAGGTTTTATGAAATTCATTACCGTACTCAATTTGTTTCAAAATTTGGAATTTCTCCCATTATTCTATAGTTTTTGAATCTAAAATTTATTGTTCCGACAAATGTTTAAAATATTTAGTTGGAAACTGTGGAAATGAGATATATTTGCATCTTCAATATTCCGCTAATTCGGATTACTTTAAAATTTTTCAAGTTATCATGTAGTTTCTGAAGCAAAATACAGTGAAACACTTCAATAGCCCTCCCTTCTATAGCCATCCCGAGAATTGAAGCCGCGCCGTAGGTAGGTATAACAGGAACTGCGCTGGGGCCGCGGGATCTGCGGTTGTCACTCAGGAGAGCAGTCAAGCGTGAACAAACAAAAGCGGAGCGGGCTACAATGAGTTATTTCACACTCACCGTCAGCGCCAAAATCGGCGCTATAAAAGATTTTCACTGTATTTTATTTTCGTGAAGATAAAAGTTATTTTGTTGTAAACTGCAGACGTAAGCTATTTTTTAAGTAATAATTTTTTTTTTAATTTGGTAATACAAAAAAAATGTTAAACACCCTAATCCTAATGCAGACTCTCATCATAAAAATAGCTTGATTTTCTTTCAAATAAAGTACAGAGTCACGAAAAAGGACGATATTAGAAGAAAGGAAAGGATGTGTGAAGTTTATAAGCCACTTATCTGCGCGTGTGCATAAAACAACAACGTAAGTGCGCTAAATAAGCCGGACGTCAAAATGAATGAATCATTCACGCTGTATAATATGACTCAACTTTATAACGTGCGTTTGCTTATCGGCTCAAGCAGGCAAAGTGAGGAAGATAGATGAAAGATGGAGGAAATAAATAACGTGATGAATTGCGAGTGAGCTGTACGAAATGCGTGCCTGAGAGGCGATATATAATAATGATAAAATAGATCTCAATCAGGCATACCTCTTATTAACACGTGACCCTCACTTTATTAAAAATTCTTTCCCGTGTCATTTGAAGTTACACGTTTTAATTCTATTGACTTTATTTCTTTATTTATAGAAATAAGGCCTTGAAAAAGTGTGTTGATGTCCGACATTTCCTGTCAATGGAGCTATCAATTAAATTTTTTTTCAATGAGTATTCAATTGGTAAGAAATAATTTGACGGGTCTGAAAGAATAGAATTTTTTGTTATGAGATTAATTTATATAACTTAAAAGTATAAAGTTAGGAAAGGGTGTTAACATTCAAGTATTTTTTCGGGTTGTTGGATTGCATCCCCACATGAAATCATCAGATCAATTTCTGTGCTGGTGAACATCAATGCTTGGGATTTTTGTCCCGACATTGACTCAGACGCCCCTTTGGCCTACTAGGGTTGCCCTTTTACTCCCGCGTTCATACTCGCATCATAAAATAACGCACTAAACCTGATATAAAAGGCGCATTAGGTCTTCATGGCCCTTACCTACCCTTTACGGGAGGGGGTGTCTTCGTGGTTGGAATATCGCGGAAGCAGACGTGAGGTAGTTTTATCACTAGTACTTTAAAGGAGAGCTATCATGACGCTCTTCAATCCTCTGCTTAAAAATCTCTCTCTAATTAAATAGGAAGAAATAAAAATATATAATAGGAATTAGTATGGTAAAGAAATCATTATTTTAAGTAGTTTGTGAATCTATAATGCTTAATAACTTACCAAATTATGAATCGCATATCAAATTGATAAATATTGGAATAAAGATGTTTTCGAAAGTTATTTTCCCCTAAACCAATCAACTGATGGAATTCTTAGCTCATGTTTTTCTTCACTCGTGCATGAGTCATACATTGAGCAGGGGAAGAATCTTTTGGTTTGTCGCGATTCACGATCAATCCTAATTTTCCTTATAGTGGTAGGGAAAATCAGAAAGCACGTGTACATTTTGGATGAAAGCTATATCATTTCGCTGAAAGCCGTAGAATGTCTCATTCGGATGAATCACCTCCGATATAACGACAGGACCTTTGAAAATCTACACCCCTTAGCATACAACATCTAGCGCCCTTCCTCTTGCGATGAAACCTAATAATTTATGACTCCTCGTCACTAGGTGCATCCGTCATGCGATTTCGAGCCTTCTATTCTTATGACTTTGCTTTACGTTTACTGTTTATGTCTTTGTCACCTCCATAATGCAACCTTTGAATTCATCCTCTGTACCAAAAAGAATTAGGTAAATTAATTTAAATCCATTTGACGTAACTTTATGCGAGTAAAAATAATAATTATCGTCTCAAAAAAGGACTTATAATGTGAAAAAAATGACCTTTTAAAAGGTTTAAATAATTCTTCGAAACTTTAGTTTCGTCTTGGATAAAACAACTATCATTACTTTAATATTTTTGATTTTTTACTTAACTCGCTACGGAAGGGGGGGGGGGGGGTTGAATGTGAATAAAATGTTTGAGAAATTCTTGGCAAAAGAAAAATGATTGATTTTATTTTACACGCAGACTAGTAAAGCTTCTCAATACATACTTCGCGGTTCACTCTCTTATCTTTATTCACCTTTTTCCCTTTTTTTTAAAAGAAATTCCTGTTTTCATCTGTTTTATAAAATTCATCTCTTTTGCTTAAAAATTCTACTATTTGATTGAAGATTGAACTATTTTTTGGGGGGAAATTTATATTCTTTAGTTGAAAAATTAATTTTCCTAACTGAAAATATGATTAGTCCATTTTGGCTTAAAATTGATGGGTTTTAGTTGAAAATTCAATGATCATATTTTTACATTCTCATCATTTATGATTGAGAAAGTATTAGAATTGTCGGAAATTTTACATCACACTTTTTCAACGGATCTCCATGTTTCGAGACCCCCTCAATCCGAAAATCAGGTTTTTACGATGGCGTCTGTCTGTCTGTCCGTCCGCCCGTCCGTAAACACGATGACTCTCGAAAAAATGAACGAATCAAATTCATCTTTGGCACACTTTTTGTAGGTCCTAAGAGAAAGGACGAGTTCGTGAACCAGCTATTTTTGATGAAAATTCAAAAAGTGGGCGCATTTTGAAAATTGTTGAGACGACTTTTTTCTGAATTCGAAAATTTTATGTGAGGATATTTATAGTATTAAAAAGAACAAACAATTTATCCTAAGACTTTTTTCGATAAAAAGAAAATTTTTAGAGTTATAGCGTTTTCAAAATTTTTTGAATCAATCGAAAATCAAAATTTGAAGCCGAAAAACGCACGATTTAAAAAAAAGTCAAGAGAAGAAAATTATTTCTTTTCAAAAGCCCTACAAGATTATCATAACAAATTTTTGGATTTTCTTCAAAAATCCCAAAAAAGATCTACAACTTCGTTAAGGATCACTTCTTGATATGACGCGTACTTTTTGTTTTATTCGTGAAAAATAACGTTGAAAAAAAAAATAAATAGAAAAAAATGTGTGGAAAAACGACGAAAGTTACGAGAAAAAAATGCAACAAAATCTGTTTACAATTGTCTGTCGGAAATCGAGCGCGTATCGCGAGTGTCACGATGAGAATGTGTACCTCAAAGCCTACAGAGCTTTGAGAAACTTAATCTTTGGCTATACTTAATTAAGTAGACAATTCAGAATATGAAGACGCATGTGAATATTGCCATCTAAAAGAGATCTTTTTGATCAAGTTTTTTTTTCTAGCATTCCAAATGCAAAGAATAAATATTCGAGCGAGAAGCGCGAGATTCGATCATCGCGCGCCCCAGGCTGCTTAAGCAGTGCTGATTTAACCAGTGCATGTTTGGTTAACAATTTATTGCTTTTAGATAAAAATTGAACTTTGCGGATGAAATTGTATGTATTTCAGATGAAAATTGGTTAAAAATTCGTTTTATTAAAAGAAGATCTCTTTGGCTAAAAAATCAAACATTTCGTTAAAAATTCTTTTTTTTTGTTGTTGTGAATAAACTTGTTTACCTGTTGATTAAACTATTCCATTTGTGGTTGAATATTAATCTATGAATTTAAAATTCAACTGTTTTGTTGACACTTTTTCTCTCTTGAATACAAAAGTTATTTTTGTTGAAAATTAACCTCTTTTCGTAGAAATGTTATCTTTTTTTTTGTTTTCAAAGTGCAACTGTTCGGTTGAAAATTAATGTGTTTTCGATTAAAACTTTTGGTTGAGTATTTAACTATTTTTTTGAAAATTTATCTTTTTTGCTTGAGTGCAACTGTTTTTACTTTACAATTAAAATCTTTTTTGTTTGATATATCAACTATAACATTTGTTGAGAATGTATCCTTTTTGGTTAAATTTGACGGTTTTTTAAAAATTATTTAAAATTAAAATCTTTTTGGGTTACAATATCAACTATTTTATTTTTAGTTAAAATGATTACGAAAATGATACTGAAAATTGGCAACTCGGCGATTTTCAGGGTGAAATTGCGAAAGAACCATAAAAATATGGGGTTTTGCGTTTATCTCAGCCAATATGCAAAATCTCGCAAAATTTTTCCAATAAAAGTTGTAGATCGTACAAAAATACACATTTTTTGTATAACACATTTTTTTTACTAGTGATAGTTTCCAAGTGGGTAGTGGGGGCGGGAAGGTACCCATGTGACTAGTCACAGAAATAATGTAAGGTCACACCCCTGCCCCTTTTCCGACGCGTCGTGGTGCGGGAAGGCACCCCTGTGATTGGTCACAGAAATAATGTAAGGTTACACCCCTGCCCCTTTTCCGACGCGTCGTGGGGGCTAGAAGTCACCCCTGTGATTGGTCACAGAAGTAATGTAAGGTCACACCCCTGCCCCTTTTCCGACGCGTCGTGGGGCGGGAAGGCACCCCTGTGATTGGTCACAGAAATAATGTAAGGTCACACCCCTGCCCCTTTTCGCACACGTCGTGGGGGTGGGAAGGCACCCCTGTGACTGGTAACAGAAATAATGTAAGGTCACACCCCTGCCCCTTGCTGACACGATCCTACAAAAAATGTGTATTTCTGTAAGATCTACAACTTTTATTGGAAGCATTTTGCGAGATTTTGCATAATGGCTGTGATAAACACAAAAAACTACATTTTTTAATGGGTTTTCCGCGATTTTACCATGAAAATTGCCTAGTCGCCAATTTTCACTATCATTTTCGTAATCAGCGCGTCAAAATACATAAGTATACGCAGTGTGAAGGAAATCGTCACGTTCACCTACCTATTCGGAACTTTATCCGTTCAAAAGTTGAAAACTCTCTTTCTTGGTTGAAAATTCAGCGGTCTTTTTAAAAATTTCTCTTTTTGTTTAGGGATTCAGCTATTTGTTTAAAAATGCAACTGCTTCAAAATTCCTGTATTTTGGCTGTTAAAATATTATATCTGTACGTTTTGTGTTTTATTGTAAGCCTGCATCAAATAAAATCGAAGATCTAATTTTGTTTTAAAGGGGCGTGGGTTGAACGTATTTGTGTGACGTAGTTTTTGTGCGGCCCAACATTAAAAATTGTGCTTTTGAAAAAAGTAAATAAAGTTTGACCGAGGAGACTATTCAGAATCAGCCACCGTAAATGAAAACCATCTTTCATTTTCTTTCACACGGAAGAGTTCATTAAGACCGATCTGCTCTGAAATGAAATCTTGTTGAAGAATTCGCCGACGCTTTCCGATCGACCGTTAGTTTCTTCGTTTCGCGAACAATGGCAAAACTTCTAGACGAGGGGGGAGCCACCGCTGTCGCCTAGAAATCATTGAAGAGCTAAGGACAAAAAGCTCTTGCCAAAAACGGAGGTTCGCTGCAGCCGAAAGGAAGTTGAAAAGTGACGGATGAGCAATAAGGGGATGTTCGACCGATTGTTTTTACTCAACTACAGAATATTGAATAAAAATATCTTATCGATACGCGAAGAGACGTTATATTAAAATGATAAATCAAATCACTTCATGATTTATTAGAAATCAGGAGTAAAAGATAACTGAAATAAGATATAAGAGTATAAAAATATTGTTAGAGTTCTAAAATTGACGAAAACTAAAGATAGAAACCGAAAATATACTGAGAATATTAATTTTTTGGACTGAACTTGGGAGAATTTTAAATCAATTCAGATGAACTAAATATATTTAAGTTAATTTTAATAAGTTTTTATTGAATGTAAATTCAAAAACAATTCAAACAATTTAAGCCATATTCAAGGGAATTCAAGTAGAATCCTGTGCTCGGTTTAATAATAATATAATTTTAAGTGAACTCAGCTGAAATTTAAACACAAATTTAAAATTCATTTTACTTATTTTAGAATTTGAAAACATTAATTAAAAAGTGACCAAATGTACACCTAACTTTCGATTTTTTAACGAAATGTATTGTGCTCTCACAGAACGAAACAGGTGGTGGGACCACATGTTCCTTTAAAGCTAAAAAGAAATACGTGTGTTAGTTTGATAAAAAGGGTGAACAAAATAATCAAGCATCAACTTCTTCAGATAATTTACGAAAAATCACGACAGTAAAAATGACTTTTTTTCGCGAGGTGCTCCAGTTTCCAGATAGATTTCAGTTCTTATACAAAATGTTAAGAAATATTTCAGTGCATATTATATATTCTTCTTAAAAATTATGAAACTTATTTCTGATTAATTTAGTAATTTGCATGACCGCAAATTGAAGATATGTCTAATATTAATAATTTTTAACGTAAAATCACAAGTTGGCATTCTATCCTCTTAACTTTTACCTTGCGGTATTACGGAAAAAGTATTTAAATTGAAATTTGTCAGTTTTGCAGTGATTATTCTTTAATGGTGAAGTACCTCTGGAATTACAGTGTGAAAAAATGTAAATCTGATAAATTTACGTAAAAATCAACATTGAATTTTGCGGTTCGTCCTTTAACGTATGTTGAAATAATCGCATATTTAATGAAATAGTCTATCAAGCGATAAAGGGTTATTACATGAAAAACCGTAAATGCTGAAGTACAATTAAAATACCAAAAGCACATAAAAAATTTATATTTGTGTATAAATTAATATTGGATTCTAATTTTTATCACAAAACAACCGCAAAATTGTTGATTCTTTTCCATAATAGTTGTCAAGTAATAAAGTACAGTACAAATTTACACAATATGCATGGCACGGAATAAAGTATATTTTATACTTCTTTATCAAAAATTAACATATTTAAGAAGATCTTCTCAACAAAATGATCGATTCTATGGCACATTCGGGCACATTAAAATCTTATATCCAGGCACAAAAAACTAGTCTTGGCCTTGATATATTTACATTTTTTTAAAAGAAAAAACATGAACTTCCAGCTTGTTTAGAAAATATTAAAAGCATATGGTGTCACATCCACGTGGTTCTCTGGCGCGATAGAAGTACATATTTGAAAACAATATATTTTTTCTTTTTCAAATAAAAATTTAAGCTAAATTTAATAGTGAAAGTAGCAGAAAACTTAGAAAAGTAATTCATGTTTGAAATTTTGTATTCATTTAGGGTTAAAAAATTTACGGAAATCTCTCAATAATTTGCCAAATGTTAACGGTTATATCCAGTAGTTCGTTGACTTTCTTATCATGTGTTTTTGCGATAAGAGAAATACGCGACAATATTAAACACGAGATTAAGCATGCGGTTGTTAGATTTATTTGCATGACAGAAGAGCAAACAGAGGCAAGGCGGTTTTGAATGGGGTCGCAGGCCCAGACGGTTTGGATATGGGGTGTTGCTCAAACACGACACTAATACGATACCACGGTTACTTTGAGTGACAGGAGTAAAAACTGGTTGCTTGTTTCCGCATGGGTTTCTGGGGCGATGGGCTCAAATTTGATCCCCATGCGTACTTACCACAACGCCTTTTGTGTTACCTTGTATACTAACCGTGGCTCCTGTGGTAAACCTTGCACAGATGAATCTAAATAGTTTGCCAAGGGAGTCCCTCTCATAGTCATATACGGCACCCCTAAGACTTTGCATTACGCCACTTGTCAATCCGTAAGCCTAAAAACAAACAAAAATTTGCGGAAGAAAGTAGAAATAATGGACATCTGCATTCAATTTCTGACTAACAATTTCTTGTTATACAAATTTTGTAGAGAATAAAGAAAGGCGAAGATAATAAATATATATCTTTATAGAGTATAGAAATATTGAGTATTCAGAATATTTATTGAATTCAGGAAACAATATATAAACTTCAGAATTATATTATGTATCTTGATAAAATTTATTACGCTGGGAAATGACCGTGAGATGTGACAAATTACCCTTATGTGACAGAAAATTTGTGATATAAGAATCTTTTATAAAATTTGTTTTAGAACAGATCTGCAGTCTGCAGACTGACATTGCTGCGGGCGTTAATTCACCCGACCGACCCTTGCCAGTACCTTCGGTGCACCTCTGGAATGCTTCCAGCTCATCCTCCTTCCCTAGATCGCATCCTTTGTCCTTAATTACTCGCGCTTACCCAATTACCCAATTCCCTGCGGACTGGACTTGAAGGCGATCCTCAAGCCTTCCACTGACATGTCCACTTATGTTATAACCCCTAGTCATTTTTAAGACACCTGTTCTCCTTTTCCAGGTTTACTAATTACCCTTTCCATTCTTCAAAAATAATTTCAAAATTACACTGGAACTTGGATTGAACTACGGTGTCGGGCAAGGCTCGCATTGGTCTTGATGCTATTTTCACGGCCTCCGAACGTATAAACAGTCAGAACTGTGTGAACCATTTTCAATTGGAATATACAATATTATGCAATATACGCATTTGAATTCCCGCGCACTGCCCCTTTGTCGCTATGCTGCTGATGGTCACGCATCGTTGAGCAAGCTTTTCTCGACTCTCTCGCAACGAAACTGCGGGGTGATCTGTTCTAAGAATATAGTCAATCCGAGATAACCATATGCAGATCCTAGTGTACACTGTAAAAAAATGGTTGCAAAACTAACAACCAGGGGCGGA
>NC_046660.1:98595540-98599683 GCF_010883055.1 Belonocnema kinseyi | reverse complement strand
CCCCTAAACACCTCTCCTGGATCCGCCACTGCTAACAACCGTACTCTAACTTTTTCCCTTTTCCGTCTTTTTTATACTTCCAGGGAACCGACACGTTTCGAGGCCAATTTAGAACCCCTCATGTAAGATTATTTATAGGAAAACTACACGTTATGATTAATAGATTCTTATGCAGTCGTGCCAGAATGCGGATATCTGTGTCATGCGCAGTAATGATTCCTATGTATTTCAAGCATTTTTAGATTGAGGCATGGCGTTACATAACCCCAAAAATACACCGGTATGATTATTGCGCATGCCAGAGATGTCTGCGTTCTGACAATGTACCTGAAGTTCAGAACGTTCATGTGAACAACACATTTTTTCCCATTTTTATTCTTTCAACAAATATTGTTACAACTGCAATTTAAATAATGCATTCGAGGTTTATTTTTTATTCTGTTTTTTGCAATACAAATTTAATAAATATTTTAGCGCTATTTCTTGTTTACAAAGCCATTATTAAAAAATTCGTTCATTTGAACGTTCAGAACTTCAGGTACTTGTTCTGACACCACTGTTCTCATTACACCATTAAGCTATTTCGCTTTCGGGACAGGCGTGAATCACTCGGTTGAAAAGGGAGTAATATGAGGAAGGGGTTATAGAATTTTTAGGTTGATCTAGAATACTCGTGTCCTTTATTTAAATAACACGTTCGTTCTGTAACACTGCTCCGACCAGGTTGCTGATCAATCTCTTTAGCCATCACCCCAAATGAAGAATCTCACAAAGTCGCCGTATGAAGTTCCCAACTAGGGTCCATTAGTATCCAAGATGTTTTGTTTCAGGCGTCATTCAATCGAATCACACTTTTTTTTATTAAATGTTTGTCGCTATGCTTTTCTGCCCTGACATACTTCCCTAGCTTTCTTGACTTCCACGCATTTTTTCTTGCAAGCATTCGTGTTTCCGTGGCTTCTTATGTCTCTTCTAATTAGGGTCTCATTCGCAAATTCCAAGCATTATTTTTGCGGACTGCCTGTGGACACGCTGCCATTTACTTTACCTTGATACACTTGTTTCGTTAGTCCTTGATCTGGCAGTCTCTCAATATGCCCGAACCATCTTAACAGATTTCTTTCCCATTTATCCACTAGTTTTTCTAAAGCACCACATTCTTTGAGAATTATCTTGTTATTTACTTTGTCTATTAGAGTTTTCCCACATATTATGCGCAGGAATCTAATGTTAATCGTGTTAATTTCACTCTTATCCGTCTCTTGATAGGTCCATGTGCGAGTTAAATATGATTTTTTTAGTTAAATAAACGCTCTGATATTTTAAACGAGTTTTCCAACATATGAATAAGAGTTCCCCATTTTAATCAATTTCTTTGAAAATCATAATTTTCAAAATTCTAATATTATATGTTATATATTTTAATCACTTTCTCAACCAACCAATTCAATATATTATTATAATCCAATATTTTTGACACAGTTATCACGAGACTAATTAAAATCCTTTTGAAAGTCATAAACACAGTCACAAAAAAGTTAGTTTAGTTTCATGTTATTTTTATATTTAACAACAAAATTTTAATGAAAATTTAATATATTAGAAAGAGAATTCCCGGTTAAAAACGCCGTAAAATACAGCAAAAATCATTTTGAAAAAAGGCGCTGAATTTAAAAACAAAAAGTGACGAGTTTGCGAAATTCCATAAAGGAGTGCGAAAATTTCCCTAGTTCCAGATCAAGGCGTAGCGTGTTTTCGTATTTCGTTGATTTCTTGGTGAATTTCGGCAAAAATAAAGTAATACTTTTAGCAATGTACGCGAAATCTTACTGGCTGGTGATGTTGGATAAAATAGTAAAAACGGTTTTAAACATTTGGGATCTAAAAATGGTTGGAATTGAATTTAGTAATTTTCTTCTTGATTCAAGCAAACCTTATCTGATACATACACAGAAAATATTCTAGATTGAAAGAAAATGATAGAAATAAAACCCGCTACTAGTAAAGTGGAACCAATTGAAAGAATTCTCAATAACAAAATTTTGATTCCACTAAAACATCTTGAAAAGCTAAGAATTAAATAATTTAAAGCTACATAAATCATTGAAAACATAAGAAATCAATTTGATACAATTTTTTAATTAAACATCTGAGAAAGTACAATATTCTAACTTGAATCATTTTGTAATTTAAATTTGTGCAGGCTCCGAGGCAGTAACTTTCGGAATACACACACTCAGTTCGCTGAAATCCAAGTTCGAATATACATAAAAGCTTTAAAATAGAAAACTTCTAACTTTTCGGCAAATTCAGAAATTGCCCATTCAGTTTATGCCAAGAGAATGCGTATAATTAAAGATTCTAAGTTTTAAAATATTTTACAATTTTTAGTTCAATGATTGGAAAATTTATTAATATCATTTTGATTCTTTATGAATTGTACTTGATTTGGTAAAATCTTATGAAAATAATGGTCGTGTTTAGTAGACTCGAAGAATTGCTGGATATGGAAAAGGAGATGAACTAATTGTTCCACAATTTTTGGACGATAATAAGCTTTAAATAATAATATAAAGTTGCAAACCGCTAACCAAAAAATATATATATTTTTTGTTTCTCTTCAATCAATGCATCTTTTATAGGCCATAAATTATCTCATACGGGAAATAGTGTTTTGAATTTAATTGCAAGGAAATTCCCAAAATTCCCTTAAATTGCTCCCACATGCGGAACTGCAAAACCGAGACGCCTAACAATGGAATTTTCCTAGCGGCGCAACGAGCAAAGTGCCAAGCAAAACGTTTGGTAAAGCGTAAAGCACCACCAAAATCAAACAAAACAACCCTGCAAACAAAACACTAGCCAGCCCAGCCGGCTGGATTCCATAATTAATATTCAGGTATTACCTCGCGTCTGTGCCCGCTTTCCTTTTCCCCCTTTCCCTCACTACGACCCCCTCACCACGGTTTCTCTAAGCAGCCTTCGTCCTGTGGTCCATATTCATCCTTTTCTTCTATCTCTGGCTCTTGGTTGGGAAGGATATTGAAGGGCTTTTATTTTCTCGTGTAATAAATTTGCATTTCATTCTCGCAACAACGTTTTGTTAAACGTTACTGCCGGGTAGCTGCAGTCTAGCCAACTGCCAACTCTACCGTGTGGAAAACTTTCTCCACAAGAAATGGTGTATGATATTAATTTAATTTAAGCATTGTATCTTGTTGCAAAAATGGTGTTAATTTTTTATTCTTGGATTTTTAAAAGAAATTGTACGAAAACGGCTTACTACCTTTTTTGGTTCTTCAAACCCAAAAAAGTGTCCGAAGTAGTAGAATCTCACGCATATTGGATCATTGAGCTCAGGTCCACAATTGTATGCAGAAAAAATAGAGTCGGAAATCTTGGCACTAAGTGACTTCAAAAAATAAAAGGGAGTGTCTAGGCACACTGAGAATATCTGGTCTAAGCTCACAGAATTTTGGTAAAGGTCCAAAATAAAATTGTGAATTTTTAACTATTCTATTAGTAAAATGCTAAACTATAACTATTTCATTAGTTAACTTTTGCAATACACTTGTTTTACCATTTAAAAGGGTTCTTTTTGTACTTTAAATATCAGGAATTCATCCAGACCTCCATGCCGACCATAAGGGCTCTTTTTGTACGGAATATGAATTTACAAATTTATTCACTAATAAGCTCTTCGTACAATAATATAGTAATAACAGTATTAGAGTAATAACAATCTACAAGATTTACCAGAAATTATTTAGACAATGGTCGCGATAGCAACAACTACAAATCACAAGTATGTTTAAATGATCAACTTAATAATATTTTATATAATCATATCAGCGTGCCAAAAATTTGTCAGGGCACTTACGAGATGGATGTAGAAAGCTGTCATCCTTGGATCGCTTCGTTTGCTTATGACACATGAGGATTTCCTCGGCCTGTAGTTGTGATTTCATCGTGCCCTGTGACCATCCATCTCACGGTCATGAAGCGTGGCCATTACTTTAATTTACCGCGATTCTACTGGGAGCGGGTATCATTTCTAGATAACGGTTGATCCCAGTAGAAGCACGCGGTGGTTGCTCAGCTCTTTTTTTAATTCATAAATGTTTTTAATATTTTAAACACCTT
>NC_046660.1:98590638-98595440 GCF_010883055.1 Belonocnema kinseyi | reverse complement strand
GGTAAAATATTAGCAGTAGGCACGTCTTATGACCGTGAGATAGGTATATATTGTATATATATATAAATCGAAGGACTTATGCTAAACTCACCTATCGCGTCCACGGGTTGCGGATAGAGGGTCCCTGTACCAAGGCTTTTGCTGAATATCGTTACAATAACTAATATGCAGCTGCGGACAATTGTCCAGAAGTGGTCCCGACAAAATTAACCCCAAACGGAGACGTAACTACCGTGCCGAAAGCTGAATGGCGACTGGGTGATGTGTCTCGAATGGTGCCTCTGGGACACCGGGCGATCTCTCAGTAATATGTAGCCTTATCCTTGCATGAACTTCTCTACAAGGATGGATGGACTCCGTTTCCCTAGTTGCTCATGGGAACAAAAATGATAACGCCGGCGAAATCTCAAAACTTTCAGGCGTGTGGGTCGACTTAATGGTGACTTGCTAGAGTACTACGATACCAGTATGGCCCCGGAACGTGGAGGTTACATGGCACGGCTGCTTGCTCTGTGGTGCGAGAAACACCTAGAGCTCATGCACTTTTCGCATCAGCGTCTGCGGAACGATACTGAGCAATTCTACCGTTGCTAGAACAAGCCAGAAACAGAGAAAGAGAGGCGACACTGAGAATAATCGCGGGCAGGCATCCACTAGAGGAATAGCGATGCATCAGGACCCACAGAAACATTAATATTTAGATTTCTCTCAAGCCCAAAGATCTGGCTGAACTAAATGACTAGTTTCGTGGAGATTTTTCCGAATAATTCTGTTCGCTGGGCTATCAATTGTGGTGAATATAAGGGTCGCACATAAATCACGTGATCAAGTTTTCGCTAAATTTTGATCCCCCCTCCCCCTCCCCCATGTGACTGACCGTGATATTATTTCTGAACCCGCACGCCCTTACATTATCATGTGACAAGGTCACCTTCTAGAGGGGCGTCTTTCAGGACGACACCATGAGTCCTCTGCTTTTTTGCATCACACTTCTGCCTCTACCTCTCGTACTACAAAATTCTTCTGGATATCTTTGTGGCGACACTAATCAGCGCCAGCATAAGTTCACTCATGTATTTTATATGGATAACCTAATCATCTATGCTTCTGATAAAACCAAACTTCAGAGCGCTTTAAATATCGTCAAGAAGTACACAGGAGAGATTGATATGGACTCTGGATTGGAAAAGTGTGCCAAATTCATCTGAACAAATGACAGTTTATTGGCATTCCCAAGGACCCTGAGCCTATGGATATAAGTGATATTAGACATCTGAACCCTTGAAAGACCTATACATACCTGGGAATGCCTCAAAGCCTCAGTCAGAACTTGTATGAAGATACTTGTATCTCTAAAGCAGATACAAGCATCTTCTTCGACAGATTTCGTCTTGAAATTTGTCAGCGTTGAAAAAGGTATCTGTGACTAACATGCTTATCATCCCGGTTCTACTCTGCTCGTTGAAGGTGGTTCAATGGACGAAGAACGAGCTTACGGACCTTGATATCGCCATACGAAAGATCATGCGTATGCATAAAAGCTTGCATATGAATTCTTACAAATGGACCGGAACCACGAGATGATTGGCAAAGGAGTGTTCCTTTACAAATCCATAGAGCAGGCGAATGAAATCCTTGGCCTGAATTTTAACATCAGAAGTAAGTAAAGTGCATTACTCCATCTACATGCTTCACTTCTGAAAGCCAAAGTGAAGCAAGAAGAAGAGGTTACAAAATTCCGTCAGCAGCTACTAGACAAGAAAGTGCACGGAAACTTTCACAGAAATGTAGAATAACAGTCCTTTTTAAACGAGCATACTTTTGATTTTCTCAGATAATCAGGGTTGAATTCAGGTACAGAGGGTTCCATTTTCGCATGCCAGGATGGTGTAATTTCCACCTTAGTATACCGTGACCGCATTTTATGCCAAGAAGTTCCCAGTGGTAGGTGCAGAGCGTGTCATGCACACACTGAGTAACTAGAACACATACAATCTGGGTGCCCCACCCACGCGGGAACGGTATATCGCTGCAGATATAATTCTGTTCTAAGAGTGATTTATTACCATCTCTGTTGCTCTTAAGGTGTTGGGCGCGACCCTGCACTGTCGAACGCTCCGAGGGAGATTGAGTCAAATTTCTACAACGAGAAATGCCAAATTTTCTGGAGCTACGATTTCCGGAAAGCAGTTTCCGTTGCATACTCGAGGTCTGACATCGTTCTGCACGACTTCGAGAAACGAACTATATTAGTGATCGAATTCTTGGCTCCGACTGAATACAACATCACTGTTAAGAAGGATAAGGAGAAGGGGTATCAAGGCCTCGAAAGGGAGCTGCAACGACAGTACCTAAAATATTTTGTTAAAGTAATTGTCCTTGTGATCGTTGCTCACTGGTTCGTAACTTGAAAGCCATACCAGCGTTTCCAAAATATGCCTAAGCGCTTACGAGATGGATGCAGAAAGCTGTCATGACAGTCGTGAGTCCTGGTCATAAGTGTGATTTACCGCGGTTCTACTGGGAGCCAGTTTCATTTTGAGATGACGGTAGATCCCAAAAGGACCATTCCGTGGCTGTTTAACCCTTTCTTTTAAATTATGTGTGTATGTTTATGTGTATTGAAAAACATCCTTGAGGGTGACTAATGTACGGTGACATTAAATTATTTGTATAATTAAAAATGTGTAGGATGAATAAGAATATTTGTGCTACGCTTATCAAATTTTGGTGAATAGCCATGCCTCCAGTTTCTATTTTCATTTTCTCCGTCCTACGCGCACTAAATTTCGGTCAACGTCAACACGGCCTTTACAATTATATATATATACATGCATACATACATACACATGCATACAATAGATTGAGCTAATTTAAGAGTGAGAAAAAATATCAGAATTGGTTAAATATCATCAAGAGTTAAAAAGTGACCGTGAAAGTAGAGCATCATACTCTTTTTAAAACTTCAGTTTGTTCTTTATTTTTTAACGCTATTTAAGAATTTTTCAAGTGGTTCACAAAATTTGAAAAGGAACAGTATTCTTAATGATCAAGATATGTCGGTAATCGCAAAATGTGAAATAAAAATTTCTAACTTTTGAATTGTAAAATAAATATTCAATCGGAGCCTTTCGAAAAAGTTTGGCACAGTATCTTGAACTTTTTCGCGAAATGAGTGTGATCTATTACAATTTTGAATTTAATGGATGATTGAATGGGTTCTTATAATGTTAGTGCAGACGTATCGAAACGTCGGGTATTTTAATAACTAACAAAACGTCTAAAGGCTTCGCAAAGGAGGAAAAAGTTTTTTTCAGTCAACAGTTATTTTTAAATATTGTTAATAAATAAAGCGAAAAAAGGGAAAAAGGAAATAGAAAATCATGGCAACCTCAAGTACGCACGCCATGCGCAAGCTGAAGAGTGTTCTTGATGTGATACTGAAGAGAAGAAAAAAACCTTACCTCAGGTTTCTTTCTAACTTTAAAAAATATATGTACAATCGATGAAGGTGAAATTTTATGATGAAATTTTTTTGGATATACACTGACTAGTAAGATGTTATTAAATTATTCGTATTTGTAGTAAAGTTATATGTACAACATTTAAAAAAATTGAAGTATGAAATAAGAAAATACGAAAAATATCTTGAAGACTTTTTCTATATATTGGATCATATTTTGATAGGCTAAAGTTCAATACAATATGACACGCGGTTTCATTGTGTACGTATTTTGAACGTCGAGGCCCTACATTTTGCATGTGAATACAGTATAGTAGGGCGAGATGGTATTATCTAAGTTCATGACGTGCCCGACAATGGCGGATTTACTCGTTTCTGGGCGCTTTATGCTTCTCAAAATATCGTTCTCTAGAGACCTCGTCTTCCGTAAAACATTTTATCCAGTAAAGTAGCAGCATTTTCTTTGCAAAGGCTTTCAATTTTTCATATCTTTAAGATGAAAAGTGTCATATCACATGCATACCAAGCATATAAAAAATGTATAACAAATGTGAAAAAGAAAGGATTATGAAATTCAACCGGAACTTGGCATAATGTCATTTTGATTAATTTAAAATTATTATAAATTTTTGTCCAAAACTATTAGACAAACGGTTTAGAAGTAATAGCCCTAAAGGTTACCCTATCTGATTTATTTCAAATCCGGTAGGTTTTGCATACATTTCATTCCTCATAATTTCTCGGCGATGAAATATTTGTTAGATGTAAATAGACGTCACGTATTTATACCATTTAAGAGCAAAAAATTGTTATGACCAGGATCATTTCTTTCGAAAAATTAAAAATTTTAAAGAAAAATTCGCTACATAATATTAAGGAATTCGTTCAACTATTCAGGTTGATAGAAAGCACTTTTTGAGTTCTGAAATATAAATATAATGAAGAGTTTTATACATGGTCTTGTTTGTTAAAGAAAGTATGCCCACAACAGCTTAAAATAAGATACAATTATTAATTTTAAACTTGAGCTAACGATAATAAATTTAAATAATAAATCAGGTTCCTATATTATTTTATACTCATAGACAAGGACTTTTTTCTTAAAAATGAAATAAAATTGTTCAGGGATAAACAGTTACCTTATGTTACTGCTTTAGAAACACCCCTACAATAATTTGAAACTTATATTTTACTTGTGGTCTTGTCGGGCGTTCTTTTTTCAAATGAAGACTATATTTTTACCAGGTGTATACATATGAAACCGGTATTTTTTCAAGAAAACAACACATTTATTTCAAGAGAATGATAACAAATATTTTATTCAAAGTATGCGCCCTCG
>NC_046660.1:98586377-98590538 GCF_010883055.1 Belonocnema kinseyi | reverse complement strand
GTCATATGAAACTTGAAATGTTTGGTATTGGATATTGTTGACAGATGACCATACGCCAATTAGCACAAATGGTAAGTTCCGACAGTGCCTACAAGTGTGCCTTCTGGCCGCTAAATGGCAATACCGGTTTCATATGTATACACCTGGTAAACCTATACCCGCAGGCTGAAAGTTCTTTCTTAATTTTAAGGTATACAGTTTCTATAAAAGAGTATATTTTATTATTACACCATTAAGCCATTTCCCTTTCGGGGTAGGCGTGACTCACTCGGTAGGGGAAAGGAGTAGTGTGTGGAAGAGATAGAGATTTTTCAGATTGATCCAAAATTCTTGTGTTATTTAAGTAAATAACACGTTCGTTCCGCAACACTGCTCCAACCTAGGTTGCTGATCAATCTCTCTAGCAATCACCCCAAGAGAAGAATCTCACGAAGTCGTTATGTAAGGTTCCCTACTTGGGTCCATTAGTGGCCAAGGTCTTTTGTTTCAGGCGCCATTCAATCTACTGACACTCTTTTTATTAACTATTTGCCGCCATACTTTCCTGTCCTGGCATACTTCTCTAGCTTCTTTTATGTCCATGCATTTTTTCATGCAGGCTCTCGTATTTCTGTGACTTCTTATGTCTCTTCTAACTAGGGTCTCATTCACACATTCTAACCATTCTTTCCGCGGTCTACCTCTGGGCACGCTGTCATTTACTTTACCTTGATACACTTGTTTAATTAATTAATATCATGTTCGAGTTTTTATAAATGAGAAAAATTACTTTTGAATTCTGAAAAAGTGCTTTTTTACTTTAAATATTTAAATAACATTACTCTTTCGTAATTTTTAAATTAATAAAGTAGAATCCATTCACCGCAACTGAAAATATTATCAAACTAAGTGTCTCATCATACCGAAATTCGAAATGAGTATTCGTTCATTTCTCATAAGCTTTGCTATTCCGTGCCCTTTTCCAACTCTACTATTTCTTTGAGGCAAAGAGACACAGCCATTATTAAAATTAATTCTTAAACGTGTTAAAATTGTACTTCTGTAATTCAGGAAACAATAGAACAGACTTAACAAGGGTCTTTGCAGGTCGATTAAACGTTTTTCACCATAAAGCTATATCTAGTACACCCCGCGGCCCTATCGTAAAATCATCGGCGGCGGGCGTTGAGACGCATCATTTGCAACGTTTACCGTCCCATCCGTTCGTCCGTCGAGTTCAATGATTAATACTCCGGCTGTGTGGTAGGTTGCCTAAGACACCCTCTTTAACAAGAGGTTAAAGCCCAGCAACAACTTCCGGTTCGCGTCGTTTACATTCACGAGTAGTCATCCGGAAGTAGAGAGAGGCACCCTCGTCAAGTAAACTCCAGTGAGGGCACATGTTCTGAACTACTGTACTCGTACGCCTCGTTTGTATTTGTCACAGTCGTGTTACAGTCGCCTAACCCTAAACTCTAAACGCTTCAGTGCAGTGAACCCAGGTTCTCCAACAGCCGCCCCTGACATTGAAAAGCGCAAAGCCACCGAAAGCCGACTTTACGGCCGAATTGTACGAGTATCACAACATAACCTTTTGTAACCCAGCCATATGTTCTCTTTGTGGTTTTTAATTTTTCAAGCAGGCGGCATATCGCTGCCAATTCCTTGAAAGCTACCAATGATTTTAAGTGGTATTTCCTACTTTGAAACAATTTTATTGTGTGAAAGTCAGAGAATTGTTAACTATTTATTCGTATTCATATTCCTATAATCGATTTAATTAATTTAATCTTATAGATTTTATTTTTTATTTATGCGACTATTCGGTCAATGAATAAAAATCGATTTTTTTTATATATTGCAATATCGGTGTAATAGAACAAATCATAAGATGCCTTATTTTGGATTTTTTAAAATGCTTGGTTGGAAGTTTCATTATCATGGTACAATAATTTGTGCGTATTTTGCCCAGATTTCATGAACCATGCCTAACAAGCTAATTTCTTGGCCTTTTATATAATTATTATTAGGACCGAAAAGAATCAACTGCAAACTTTCCATTTTTTGAAGCCTCGACAGATCTAACACTGGATCAAAAAAATATTTCTATTTAAGATTAGTATAATAAGAGATTCCTATTCCAGGATTTTCTTGTCTATGGCGTAGTTTATGTTTAACAACAAACTGTGTAATGTAACAAAGCGTATCAACATATACTTAAAATTTGAACAACGATTTCAATTTTACAGATGATTGTTTATTGTTCATTATTTTGAAAAGGAAGGTAGTTTTGTCTAAGTTTGTTAATTTCTCCCTGATCAACCAAATATTATTTATGATTAAAGTGTTACCATTTTTAGAGCAAACAAAATAGAAGAATATTTCAATGAGTAAAAATGATAAAAAATAGCCAATTTAAAAGAGGTAAAATTAACTTTAACTAATTAAATTCCATGAAACTGTAAGTTGAGACTATATTGAACATAAAAACGAAACTCGCAATTCCACGAAGAAATCAATACGAGACTCGCACCTGTCGTAAATTTGCATATGCTGTTATCGATGCCATGTGGTCCATATTTAATGTGTAAACCCTAATGTCCCACCCTAATCACCTTTCGCACTACTCAGAATGATAATTATGTTTCCTCGACATGCATTGGCAATCCAATTACGTATCGGTAAACACGCGAAGCTTGGTTATTTGACGATAGGACCGGAAGCTAAAATACGAAGTTTCAACACACTTTTTCTTCCCTTTTTTATTGACGTCCCTACACTTTTTTGTAGGTTAATTCAAAAAAGTTTTAATTTAGTAAAATGTGATTAATTTGCATAGCGCTTAGGAATCAGTATCGACTTTTTCAGTGTTAGATCCCACGGCTTTTTTCCTAGGAGAAGAAATATTTTGTCTATAAAATATGGGAAATGATAGCGAAAATGCTATTTGACGTCCCCGCACACTTTTTTTGTGTTTTTTTTTTCTTCAAAATTTGTATATTGCTAACAACGTGTGTCTACATGTCGGGGTTATGTGTGTTACAATTTTCCTGAGCGTTATTTCCAAACTACACAATATTTTTGGCAGAAAACTTTGAACTTACAAATAAATATAGTAACTAATCTCCCGGAACTAAACTTGTTTGCAGACAATCAAAAAAGTTTAATTCATAAATAATTTCCAAATTATCGGAAAGGCCGAGATGAAAAACGACGTAATCTCAAAATATTGCACATGCATAAAATTTTTATTTAGCACAATAAATATTTTTTGTTATTACCCCTCAAAAAAAAGTCCGGGGACGTCCGTTATGATATTTTATAGCATCTCCGAATTCAGTTTTTTTAAATTTTCATTTTTGTGGAAAAAAAGCCGGGGGAACTGTACCCGATTGACCACACGACGAAGTATCACATGCCCTCAACTGACTACGTTTTTAAATCCTGCATACAAATTTATTCTAACGCCTTAAAATCATATAGCAAACGATTTTAATATAATTTCAGTGTTCTGGGGAGTCACATCGTCATAATGTTCGACAAAGAACTTGTTGGACTTAATCATCCAACATTTTACAAATAATTGGCCAAGTGGGCCCCCGCGTCGTTGCTAAAAAACATAAGCGGGTGCGTAAGGTTAGCATATCGAATATATCATTTTCCTTTAATCATGGTAATCATTTTCCTTTCAATAAACTAACCCATGGATTCAGAACTAAACCTGTTTCTGAACGATCTTAAATTCTTTAGGAATATTTTTAAGTATTTAAAAAGATTCAATGATATTTTTAATATTTTTACGGAATTGCAAAAAATTTTAAAATAATCACAATATTTTATTGAATTTTGAAAAAATTTTAATGATTTTAAGGGACTTGAAAAAATTCATGCCGTTTTAAAGAATCTTCTAGAATATCAGAAGATATGGAACAATGTTACATGACCTATAATTTTCCAGATATTTAAAAAGATTTCGCGGGATTTTGTCAGATTTTTGTGGTTTTAATCAATTTTAAACGGATCTTAAAAGCTTTTAAGGTATTTCAATAATTTCTTGAAAGGAAGTAAGGGTTTTCGTAGCACCGCACAGTGGGGTGAAATCGGAAAACGAGGTTCAAAATGACATTTAGAACGCAATTATGCACCGATTTTAGAATTTTTTTTTTTTAATTCAGAACTAAA
>NC_046660.1:98583742-98586277 GCF_010883055.1 Belonocnema kinseyi | reverse complement strand
GCGAGGGCGCATACTTTGAATAAAATATTTGTTATCATTCTCTTGAAATAAATGTGTTTTTTTCTTGAAAAAATACCGGTTTCATATGTATACACCTAGTACTTAGCGGGATAATACTCGCGGCTCTTTTTCTTCTCTTCGTACCACCTGCATGCCGTCCCGTCACGCCACACCACGCCGTAGTTAGCTGACGTAATCTCATCGAAATCTTCAAAGTCTAGCACGACGCAAGTTTCAACTTCGATTGAAACTCATCCTGAATTCAGAAAAGCCAGCCTTTCTCAGATTAGCTTTACGCTTAGGGTACGTGATCATCAACGCACTTTTTATAAAGTCCGAGTTAACTCGATCCAGAAACTAACCAACTCTTGATCACTTTACGAAAATTTAAGAGGCCCTTGTGCTCTGAAAATACTCAAACTTCAACAATTTGAAGCAATATTCTTTCAAAATTTATTGCTTTCAAATTTTAAGCTTCATGTTTAAGACACTCAATGTATGTGCGAGAAAGAAGATGTCTCTAATTTATGCAAATTTTAGATTTAGTGTTTTGCTATTTGCCAAATTTTAACTCGCTTGACCGTAAAAAGGATATTAACTATTATTTAAAAATGTTATTTTTACTAAGTGTAAACATTTACTAGTGTAAACCATAATATCAATATCTGAAATAGTGCGAATTTTACTAATTAGTAATTGACTTTTTGGCTAATGAAACAGTATAATATTTTACTATTTACAGATGAAACTGTAAACTTCTGATCTTGTAAAATTTTTGACATAAAATCTTTTATAAATGGAATAAAAACATTTTTAATCTAAATTTATAACTTTTTTATTTATTATTCGCATGACTGCCACAGCCTAATTTACTTTTAAAAAAAGTAAAAAGTAAAGCATTTAAACCCAAAGAGTAACTAAAAGCTACTCATGTACATTCATAATGTGACTGAGGTTCTTTAGCATTTCAAAAAATTCGAAGAATTCGATGCCTAGGACTTCAAATAGATATAAGTAAAATTCATAAGAATTTAAATTAAATGGAAAGAAAACATCTAAATTAAAAAATACTATTGATTAAAAAAAATTTGAGTCAATTTAGAAAAATTCAAGAAACATTAGAAGTGTTCAATTGAACGAATAAAAGTTTAAGATGAATCAAACAAAAACTAAAAAAATTGATTGAATTGAGTAGAATTGAGTGATCTTAAATTAATTTTTAAAATTCAAGAACCTCTTGAGGAAAAAATATGTTGGTTTCTAGAAGAAATCAGGCGATATGTATTTTTTCGATGCGCGGCAGATATTTTTTTGCGAAGTTATGCGTATTTAAATTTTTTGTATTGCAATTTTTGATCTAATTGAAATTATTAATATTTCTTTTGGGATTCTAGTAGAGTATATCGCCTGATTTCAAAATTTGCGACAAAGTTTAGAAAATGTTGTAAATCAACAAAATTGTGCCGGTTTTTCTATAAATATTAAAAACCGATTTTCTCGAAATGCCCACACTAATATTTTTTGCCAATTTCTCCTCAAACATGGAATATTATGGGGGAAATATCCCGCGAGTTTTATGCAGGCTAAATAAATTTTGTTGCTAGGAAAATTTTTTTTCTTGAAATCGAATGTTAGCATTTTTCTTGCAAACAACAACAGATATGAAAAACGCTTACAAAATAGTTTGCACATGTGAAAAAAAGTTTTACAAAAATTTCTTTTACTCATTTATGATATCGTGCACCATTTATGAGAGAAAATTAAAAAAATAAATTTTCATCAAGAAAAAAAATCTCTTGACCACAAAACTGGTCAAGCCGCATAAAACTGATAGAATATTTTTTTATGTGAATAAAAATTAGTAAAAAATATTTTTAAACAATGAAAAAGGTATTTAATATATAAATAAACAATTGAAATTTCAAAATGTCTTTATTTATTTTTTATATTATTCTGTGAAAGTTCAATATCTCTATGCAAATTTAGACTCACAATAATAGATAAAACTCGAAGAATAAATTGAAATGCCAAACAACATCAAGTGTGTCCTGCTTTAAAAAATGTGCACAGAAAAGAAATTCATAATATAGTTAATAACAGATTTATACAGTTAAAAGAATTGGTTTCTCTTTTGTAACTTTAAGTGTAGAACCTGCCTGATTTGAAATAGATGCGGTGCACAGTGGGGTGAAATCGGAAAACGAGGTTCAAAATGACATTTAGAACGCAATTATGCACCGATTTTAGAATTTTTTTTTTTGAAAAATTCAGAACTAAATTTTTCAGAAAATGGTGAGAGTAGATTTTTTATTTTTTTGTTTATTTAATTTTTATTTTAATGCAAACATCGAAAAAAATGTCGATTTTTCTAATTTCATTTTTTATCTTCTAGACAAAATTTTTCTTATACTTCTCGTCCCTTGAGCTTAGTGTACAGGGGTATAAGAAATATAAAAAAATTCTTAACTTGCATAGTTAATTGTTATAAATAAATTGTATTAACAAATACTCGACATTAAGGGTTATTCGGCTTCA
>NC_046660.1:98559911-98583642 GCF_010883055.1 Belonocnema kinseyi | reverse complement strand
TACGCCAATTAGCACAAATGGTAAGTTCCGACAGTGCCTACAAGTGTGCCTACTGGCCGCTAGATGGCAATACCGGTTTCATATGTATACACCTGGTAGCTATCTGGATGCGGACCAGCCCGATGCTGGAAGCGATTCTCATTTGTTTCCCCTTTTTAATCCAGCAACGAAAGCTTTCGGAGTCGAGTGTCGTTTCCTTTTCTGGTCCCAACGAGAAACTCCCAAACGTCTAGGGTTATTGAAACATCCTAGTTCTCTAATCAGGACTCCCTCCGTTTACGATTATGCATATTGAGACGTAAAAAGACCCAACCGCCCTTGCATAAATAGGGGACAATAACTGAAATGAAAAATATATTAATCCTGTTTCTTGCTTTAATTGCAATGATAAAATGTATGCTTGAATAAGCTTTGTTTAATCTAAATAAAACTTAAACTTCAATTCACCCAATTTTTTAATTTTTTTTTTATTCACACAAAATTTCTTAATATAAAACATATTCTTCGTTAAATTCAAATATATAATTTCTCTGATATATGGTGAAACAAATATTTGTTTATTTAAACCTAGCTTTTGTTCAATTTATATCTATTTGTTTTATTCAAATAGATGGAATTCGAATATATATATTTTTCTTTGAAATTTGAATAAATCATTTTTCTCATAGTACGATTCTCTAAATTTATTTCTAATTGAGAACCTTAATAGTTGTGAGTTCAAATTCATCTACATTAAATAATTAGATAAAGAATCTTTTGAACTTACAAAGAAAATTTAATTTTACATTTTTTTATACAGTTACATTTTTATATCGCTTTTTACGAACTACAGAACTACAAAAAATTGAGTCCGATCGAGTAAATTATTTTTTTTTTTTTGATAGATAAATCATTTTAGTAACAATTGCATCCGAATAAATAACATAAGCATGTAGTAATCGGACAGAAATATCGAAGAAATTTGCACCGTATCGCATTCCCTGGTATTATAAAAAATACTACATAAATCGTTAAAAAAATTATCTGAACTACATATATTGATTTATCTCATAAACAAATAAAACTATTTAATAGGAAAAAAACCTTTGGGGTATTAGTGAAACATTGTGTAATTTCAATAATAATATCTCTAGGTGTTGAATACTTGTCACAATCCTATAATGACCAGTTAATTGTTGAAGAAAATGTAATATTTTAGTGTAATTCATTCATTTCATTTGAATTCTTTAAATTTTTAAACATTTTAACACATTCTATATTGTAGGGTGAAAGTTTCAAAACATTAGTTTTTCACTGAAATTGGTGTCAAAATACGAGAAAGTATCATTGTTGAAAAAAAACTCAATTTCGTCAAACAGTGGACTTGACACCGTTTAGCTTTCCCCGTTTCAGTATGATATTGAAAAATTCAAAGTGATTTGGTTTTGAAATTTCGATTGATCAAAGTTACAGAACTAGACATGATAGCCTTTTAATAATTCGAAATTATTATTTTAAAACAATCAACATTGAATAATTTCTAATAAACAGGTTTCTTGAAACTTAAAAAAATGTGAAATTAAATAACTTCAGATTAACTTCAGGAAAATGTTTCAAAACTAGCAGATTCGGGTTGTATACTCACCTAATATTAAATCAATCTTTTGAATAATTTGTAAATTCAAATAAACGTGTCCCATATTTGATTGCAAACATTTTTTAGCTTTTCACTCTAAAGTCCCATATTTGTTGCTTACAAATATGTGCATAAAAATTATTATATCATTTCCTTTATTTTTCTATGAAGTATGGATTACGAGGTATAAAATTACCTTTTCACCATACACTATTTGATCTATTCGCGACTGAAATAAAATGATGATTCTGTAAAGAAATTGCACGAAGAACAGGGTAAAGATATTTATTCACTTCCGTGACATTTTTATCATATTCATTTTTCCCTACAAAATTCGCATCGCATACTCTTAAAATGACAAGTGCGAAGGAATCTAAAATGTATGCATAAGAAGGTATACACTAAACTTTAACAACATACAGCAAGATAGACGATATTTCACTAGAGCTGAGAAGAATTCTATGTACATAATGCAAAAGTAAACTCAGCTTACTTTTTCTTTTCTTTAAAGGTAGAATATTTCAAATTGAACGTTAAGCATTTTTCCTGAAGTTTTTAAATCAATTATTTGATACATTTGCATAGTACATTATTATTAAAATATATTTCTGCCAGATATATGTCTTATCAGTTAATCATGATTCTTCAGACAAGCGAAAAGACGTTTGATTTTATGCAAAATTAATCACGAAGAATGTTCAAGAGCAGTGGCAATTTCCTAATGTGAATTTACAGTGTTATTGATAATTATCGTGAAAAATGTTCCTTTGCAAGGCCTAATATTTGTTATACGAAAACAAACATCTTTTATTTGAACTAAAGTTTTCCTCTTTGGTATACATCATCCCCTCTTTTATGACAATCTTTGTTCTTAATTATTTTGGAAGAAAGAAAACAAATCAACGGAAGAGTCATTAAGAAATATCGCCACGAATCATGAGTGTCAAGACCCCCTTAATGCACAATTCAACCAAGTTAATTGCACCATCCTGAGTGACTCATAGGTCTGCGGGTCACGGCTCGCAGATATCTTCTCGACACCAAGGGAAGTCGTTGCCTTAGTTTAGGACTGCACAAAATTAAATTCTTTATTTTAGCTTAACGCCAGGTTCTTCTTCAAGAAAAATTATTGAATTCATGATTTAATCAGAAAACCTAATGAACTCCAAATAATGTATTTATTGTTTGGTGAATTTTTAATCAACATCAAACTATATGCGGTTCAACTTTGATTACATTTGAAATGTTTCTTCTTTACACTTAATTAAATTGTTGTGTTCTTTTAATTATGAAAGTGTCAGTTTCTCAATTACTACTTTAAGAAAATGAAATAAAGAATAAGAGCTTGTGTTCCTGTGAGGTCGAACTTTACGAACTCATAATAACTTCTTCCATCAGAAACTATAGATAATATCATCTCCAGGTAGTTAGTTTTATCGATTTCAGGCCAAGCTTGTCGAATTTAGATTATACGATTCAAGAAAAACCTTGCTTTTTCTTTCTCGAGTCTCAGTAGTTCTGTAACGGTTTAATGGCTGGCTCAATAAAATGGGTGCTCTTTATCTATACATCGCACGCCTAAAATCTGTACAATTCGTCACAATTCTAAGGAAAATTCCGCAATAAGTACAGTATTTATGTGACAATTAGAGTGAACTCTAACATCGTTTTTATCGATGAAATTACAACTTCCGAAGTAAGTACGGTTTCGAGCATGGCTTGGGGTGGCCTCCAACATAAATCGGAGGAATCCAAACGTAAACAGTCAGGAGCGCATGCGCCATTTTTGTTGAATTTCGACGCTTGCTAACAGCTGACGTATTTAACGCGCTAAGAGTACTGTCCTTATGCGGTTTGTCACGCCTGACCGAACACCGCATGTCTCTCGGTCCCGCCGGCCCCGCATCACCAAAGACAGAAGACTTAAATTCTAGGATTAGCGTAAACTGTCAGTGCTTATATCGGCAGTCGAATGTAGTATTATTCAAAGTATCCTTTAAATAAATAAATTCTTCTTTTTGGATGTAATGACAGGCTTTAGGATCCTAAAATAAAATGCTTGATTACATTAAACAATTTGTGTGATTATACAAGTAAGAAATTGTAGAAGTGCCTTCGACTTTGCTGTTTCATTAATTAGTTATGAAAACTCTTATATAAGTTATATTAATTTTCAAACCAATTTCAAGAAAAAAGGAATATTTCATCATAATTTTCAGCTTTTAATTCGTAATATACTATTTGTTTGCATCTGCTCATCATTGAAAAAAACGCTCTTAAATACTTTCAGCAACATTATTTTCAAATAAGATGAGATCGATTAAATACTAATTTCAACCAATAAATTGCAATTTGCTTCTATAATTACGAATTTAAAAATGTGGCTAATCATAGATGTAATTAATTTTGTATTATTCTAATTTCAATATATATGAGAATTTAATATCTACATATTTTTGAAGACTCGGTTCGAAGACTTCAGAAGTGGCAACTTTTCGCCCCATTTTCCATGTTGATCTATAATCCACACTATGGCCCCACCAAGATTCATTTGCAAAACATATTTAGCCTTCTTCTTGATGGATCTGAAAATACATATTAAAATTAAATATTCTCATAATTACTGAAATAAAAATTGGGAAAAAAGTTTATTTGACAACTCACTCAATATCATCTTAGGCCAAAATTTGATTCCCATTGTAGATATATGGAACTTGCTGTTCTTTGTCGTAGAAATGCCTCCATCTAGATTTTTGTTTCAAAGAACGAATCTCGTAATATGCTGGTCTGTCTTGTGGTCCACCAATTTCTCCTATAGGAAAAATGGTGTGCATTTACCATTTTTTTAAATTAGCTAATGTTTAGGATATTCCGTAAAAAGCAATTCCTAGTATTAACTTGCTTGGAGGAGATTTCAAATAATAACTTAAAAAATTCTATAGACAATCCATTTATTCACTTTGGATTATGCCTAATTTTAGTTAAAAAATAGCAATATTATTTGTTAATTCTAAAACTGCAAATTTTTAATGAGCTATGCGAAAATAATAACATGATTTTCTTTTTCACATGTAATGATTATAACGTGACATATCGTTTACTCTCAATATTTTTATCAGGCATTGACAGATTACTACCCACAACAAAAGTTGAGCATATTCCAAGAAATAGTATTAACTTTTTAATGTGTAAAAATCAAATCGCAATATATTAAAAAATCAATGGAGGTTATTTATATTTATTTGAAGTTGATTTGCTTATTATTCTTTATACTATTTTTTTTGTATTTTATTATTTGAACTCAGGTTAAATAAATACTATTTTTATTCATTTCGTGCAATAGTTATCATATTTAGAAATTTTGAATTCATAAAATTATCTAGTTAAATAATTATAAATAATAAATTTCAACTTTTAATAGATAATTACGGAATTATTGACATTTTTGTAGCTAAAAATATTCGAGCATAGAGGATCTAATCAAATATTCAATTTAGCAAATAAATTGGGCTCAGAAAATTAAGATAGCGACAGAAAATCGCCGTTAAGTAGCAATAATAAAAAATGAACTTGCCAAGGTCAAGATTGCAAAATTTTCACTCTGAAAAACTACAAAAAAGTATAATTATTTCACCTGTATCATTGTTTAGTACTGTTTTCAGGAATTTGCGGTATCATTATTAAATAAAAAAACTCAAAAGATTTTATAAAAGAGAAAACTTGCTTTTTCACTTCTGTTCACATCTGAAGAAAATTCTATGATACCAATTAGTAACAGACATTAGATCGTCGTGCTCAAAACTTTTTTCTACTGTAATGTTTGAGGAATTTGTGCTAACTTTATTTGTTAAATAAATATTATTATCTTTATCTAATTAAAAATTGTCTATTTTTTCTTTGCGTAAGGTTACACAAAAATATAGATGATGTCCGATTAACGTACAATTTTAATTCAAGATATGCAGCAATATTCTCTAGTTCTATTTTTCAGGGATTTAAAACATATTTAATAGTTTTAAAATGTTGTTTGTGTTATTGCAAAAAAAAATCATTTTTATTTACGGCTATAAAGCGCAATGGGAAGGGTAAAATTGTGCACAGAGCAATTACGCACGGGTCCATTTGTGCACGTTATGGGCCACAGGCCCAACAGTGCACATGCACATATGGAACACTCATAACTGTGCACGTGCACAGATGGGACAATTCCATATACTGCACATCGAGAGTTATTGGTACGAATGTGTACATTGTTGCTCCGTGCACAGTTGTATCCCTCCTAAATTGAGACGTGCGCAGATGGAAATATCCCACCTGTGGATGTGAACAGTGTGTAGGGTGCCATCTGTGCACGTTTAAATTTTACCGTGCGCAGTTAACAGTTTCCCATCTATGCACGTTAACCGTCTCTAGTGCACTTCGAAATGTCGACGTGCACAGTTGTACCTGTGGCCAACAACGTACATTGTTCTATCAGCGGCTACTCGCATGCACAGATGGGTTCGTGCACAGTTTCGCAGTGCACAGTTGTGCGTCACGCCAGCGAAATCTATTGAAACAATTAACGTAAAAATATTAACGCAGGTGCGCGATACTATTCTATAGTGATATTTTTCAGAAATTTATAATATCCTTAATAGTTTAAAAATGTAATTGTATCTGGAAAATTTCATATATTTCATTATATATAATTTTATTTATTAGTGGCAGTGTCTACTCGTACTACAAATTCTTGGCTATTTGTACCTAAATTCCAAAAATAATAGCTTCATTTTCCAAGTTCCGTTATTCGTACCAAGAAAATCTGTCTACTCGTACCAGATTTAAAATATTTTTAATTTTCTGTATATGCCTAACCCAGTTTTAACTAGTCAAATTTGATCAACTAAAATGAAAAAATAATAATTAACATGAACTGATTACGGGTATCAAAAACTAAATTTGTTAACTGTTGCAGAATTTTAATTTAATAAGAAAAATGATTTATAAAAAAAATTTGGTGAAATTACAACAATTTGGCGGGATTGAATAAAGTTAATTATACTTTGGAGAATTATTTAGAGAAAGAAAGAAAAAGAGAAAAGTTATAAGATGTATAAATATGGCGAACGTTATTAACGAAGGAGAGGATCCTTAATAAGTTTTAGTTTATTTGGAGTTGAGAAAGAAATATATTTCTTTTTCAATGCTCGTAATCAATTAAGGTTAATTATAATTTTTCATTTTACTTCTTTAACTTTTTTCGTCAATTTCATTAGAATCATAATGGTATTTTTTCTTACTTGCAATATCTCATTACAAAGAATCATTTAAAAGAAATGTTGAATATTCTTGAATACTCTAGAACTCGTTATTTTAGGTAGCGGCTTCACTGAGATCTGATTTCTTATATCAGATCTCCTGAAGGACAAACAATTAAAGGTTATTTTATCACGTAATCAGTAATCATGTAATTAGGTAAATATTTGTAATTCGTTACTATTTTAAAAGTATTTTATTACTTAACTTTCAGTCTGCATTGTCGGTATGTAGTTACGTGTAGACAGGGTAGGCAGGGTAGACATTTTTTGTGACGAATAGATCCGCACTCCGACTAACTACAAGGATTGAAATTTCGGCACGCATAGACACTTTTTAAAAACAACTGACAATTTATAAATACTTGTTTTTAAAATCGTAATTAAACACTATTTCTATTTTAGATTTATGGTAAGATCATACAGAGAAGTTTATTTATGTAAATATGTATATAAATTGGTGGCACACCAGTTGGCCCGCGGACAATTGATCCGCGACAATTGGTCCGCGCGACAATTGATCTGTTGACAATTGATCCGTGAGCATTCCATATCTTGATATCTGAGTTAAATAAAGTACGTCGGTTTATTGTTATTGTTTGTTGGTTTTTTTAAATTGCTGTGTTCTTAACGTTCTTAAGATGCCACTGAAGTTTATAAAATCACAACGGGGTGGTTTAATGTTGTTACACGAAGGCCATTTGTATGCAAAGAAAAGTGTCAACAACACAAATGTAACATGGCGTTGCGTTGAATATAAGAAACGATCATGTTCCGTAATAATTCACACAACAACCGATAAACGTTCTGGTAATGAGTATTTTGATTGTACTTTTTTTTAAGCATGATACATGTCTGAGTTTCATCGGCTCGTTATTATTTATATATATTATATGAAAAAGGATTCTCTTTAAATGAACTTATGAGGATTGTGGCATGTTTTTAATTTAAAAAGTGTGGAACATTTCCTCAAAACAATCATTGTTACCAATGTCGAAGTATTACATACAACTTAAGTGGAATATTCCCCGTTCCTTTTCCAGATTCCAAGTATTGTCGCGGATGAATTATCGCGGATGAATTGTCGCGGATCAATTGTCTACGGGCTAGTTGTCGTGCAGCCATATAAATTTGTTATCAATATAATTTGAGTGCCATTCTTATGGCATTTTCTAAATTTGTTTTCCAAAATTGACTAGAATTCCAAGAGTCCCAAAGTAAAAGTAGAGAAAAAAAATTATTTGTCAGCAGATCGCTGAAGTTTAAGGTGAAGGAAGATTATTTCCTCCGGTTGCATGCAACATTTACAATTACATAGCACTATGCGTAACGTACTCGTGAACTTCCTTCATGGTTGCAGAACAGAGAAATTCGTTCATTAAATGTAATGTTTATTCTCGACCTTGGGAGGTGTACCGTAAATTATATTCAAATTAATTTATAAAACAACGTATCAGAATGTTAGAGACTCTAGCATTCTATTGAAATCATGAGCTAATTTTAATCCATTATAATATTTAGTTAATTCAATGTACGTTTTTTTCCTATGAACATTATAAGAAAATGCTGTTTTGAAAATTGAACTGAATATTTGTTTCTAATTTTACGAAAACACTCAATTTTTTAAACATTAGATCCTACAAAAATTAATGTGATTATTTTTATAATTTAATAATGTATCACTATTTTTTCTGAGTTTTTTAGTAGTATTTTATATTATCCCCTATATCAATCTATACTAACACATTTCTATTTTTAATTATCTTTTGCTTATTTGTTGCAGGTGAGTTAATGAAAAGGTGATACATCTTTCGCAAATAGTGGTGAGAATTTTAATTTTAATTATTTCAGATTGAACATTTATAGAGACAATATTTACACAACTTCCAATCGACCGCATTAGAAATTGGGCATAATAGTAAATTGCTTGTAAATTCGTTAAAATCAAATAATCCCATTTTGAAATTGTACAGTTTGAAATTGAACTCTTAAAAATGAGACCAATTTTAGGTTTATGAATTGTAAAGGTTCACAATTCAAAAATTTAAGATTTTCTAACACGTGTTTCGAAGCCGCTTTAATCAATAATGTTACTAGCTTAATCGTTGCATATTCTATCCTTTTAGAAAATCTTCGGAAGGTTCGCATGAAAATTATTTGTATGCTGCCTTTAAGTTTTATCAATAGTTTGTGGTTAGTGCCACTACTCTCTAATCGTCGTCTGCTGTAGGCAAGGTACTTCAGTGGTATATCGAGCTTATATATACATATATACAATTTGAAAGAATATAAGCTGCATTCTAATCTATGGCCTACTGTAGCACGACAATAATTACGTACAGTTGGCAAATTGATACAAAACCTGTCAGGAAGCAACCTGTCTTCAAGACGCGACTATAGATATCAATCTCTCTAAATTTGAATCAAGGGACTATTTTGCTAACTGAATGACTCATTGAGTGTTTAACTAATAAAATAATAATACTTCAGCAGTTTGCTAATGGAGCAGTAAAAAAATACAAGTTTATTTTACTATAGAATAACTTGTAAATACGTTATATTGGTGGAAGTGACGTAACATATTAACAAATTTAACATTATTGCTTCTTATTAAAAAGAGAATATTAATTTATATTCGAGAAAAAAAATTGATCTCTTTGTAATATTTGATTTTTTCGCGTGAGTTTTCTTAATGCTTCTTATGAGGGTCCAATACTCTTAATTTTTTTCGGTTATAACTGTATTTCCATCTTTGTTGTGTAACGTTACTGAAGTAATATAAAGTACATAAATTGTAAAAATGAACCTTTTTTCATTTTGATGCTATAAATTGCAAATTTGTTATGTTGTTGGAGGTGATGTAGCCTATTTACATGTTTCACATTATTGCTTTCTTGTTATTAAAAAAAAAATAAATGTAATATAATTGTGTTCTTTCATTAGCGATAAACTTTTCCATTGTACCACTGGGGATTCAGAAAATTGATAGATAGGGGTAAAGAAAAGGAAGCATAGAAAGAGGGCTATGTTTTATATCAATCTAGGAGTCGCGTTTAAAATATAATAGCCGGATACTGCTGACACTCAAAATTTGTACTGATAATCTATTTCATTTAGATTAAGTTTAATCAAACCTACACCAGTCACTCATTTATTCATTTCCGTTCATTAATTATGAGCGTTAATGAAAATAGATTAATAACTTATCAATTAATATTTTCATTTCTAAATCAATCTTCGAGAGTATATAAATAAAATATTTCTTAAAAGGGCTATAGAAAATTGGTGCATATGGATTTCATTTAGAATTAGGTCGTCCTCGATCGCGTGCCGCATCAAAGTCCTGCCAGAGGGCAACTTTTACATAGGAGGTTAACCTTTTAATGGCGAGCTTCCTGCTCGCAAGTTCGCAGGCTTAAATTGTTGGTGAAGCAGGCATTAACATCCAGATCGAGTCAGACGTGACGTCAAACCTACAGAAAGCTTTAGGGAAGGGAAAAGACTCTTTTAAACTAATGGGATTTTTTTCATAAGAGCTACGTTTAAAAATTTTAATATATGTTTTCCAAAATTCAAGAATAATTAAGAAAAGCAATTTACTAGTATTGGTACAAAAGTTTTTATTATTATGGTTCAACAAATTTTCTCGGGTCTAAGCCCGTTTTTTTTTGTCTTCCGCCACGGACTCAGTCAAGTGCTTGATGAGTTAACGATGTCATAAATTAAATTAATGCGATCAATTCATCAAATAATAATAATAATACAATAATAATACAAAAATAATAAAAATAATAATAAATAATCACGAAATATATATAATAAATCAATATAATCAAATAATAAATAAAAATAAGAATACAAATACGATCTTATAACGATGTTCTAGTGGGCTCAAAATTAGACGCATTGTGTAGTTTGAAGCTCATCTATCACCGTTATTGTCCTAACACAGTGGCCAAGAGCATTGAAGGTGACATCAATCGCCTTTTTTCTCACGCATCATGATGTGAGGTCAATTGGCTCGCACATGATGATTTGTTTGGATAGTAACGTCCTGATATAATATGTAATCTTTGTTGCTAAAACAGTTACTGAAATGTATATTTAGATAGGCATCAATTGGAATGGAAGCTTCTAATGTGTCCCCTAAGAGTTTACATTTTTCTTACACCTTCTCTATTCCTTTACACACCATCCACACACTTACTTGGTGGTGGAAGGGGGACCTACAGTTTAAGGTGGGTTCCGAACCACCAAGAGCAACACAGCCTTAAGTACTTAGAGAAAACCTTTTTCTCTAGAGGTACCGGTCCCACGACTCTCCGGAGATGAACAACTCCCTTGCTAGGCTAGTGTTCACCGCATGGGCCACCGAGACTCTTCCCGAGTGCGAGGCGGGAATCGAACCCGCAAGCCGAAGAAGTGGGTCCAAAGCCTACGCTTTAGCCCCCACGACCATCGTCCCACTCATAGGCATCCATTGTGTTAAGAGTTATTTAGAGAAAATTGTTGATTTATCTCCACATAATCAGCACCAGTGAACCATGTCTTGATGTAAGATGTGCTTGCGACAAATCCTGGTCCTGAAAATTGTTTTCTCAATCGCAATGACAAATCCTTCCGTTCCTGTAAGTGGGATGCTCTTTTTTAGTCAAACATTGGATACCTTAGTGTCCACTTTATGTTGATCTTATCTTTTCCGGCCTACAGCGTTAAAGGTTTTTTGTTTTCATTGCGTTTTTAAATCCTCTGTATATTGTGTCCTAATATTCAAGGCTTTTTCTGATGAGAAAAATTCAAGGGCGTGTAATCGAAATCCGCTTCGAAGATGGTGTTGTAAAGTGCTACGTCATTTTATTGTGAATTTGATTAGCCCAAAAAAGTATAACGTGAGAACAGGGATGATACAAGTGTTGATTGCCCTGATCTTGTTTTCCGAGTTAAGAGAACTCTTCAGATTTGATCTGAGTCTTGTGGTGAAAATAGTCATTAGGCTTTTCTTAACAATCGTATGCTGAATACTCTTTGACTTAAGAACACCCGGATATTTATATGACTGGCCCTAATTCTCCTCTGACTAAATGCATTAATCTGCATTTATGGAGTCACATGGATCACTTGCTGCAGTTTCTGGTTTGAATTAAAGTATAGCTTTATCTCATTCGAGTACAAAAGATGAGGCAATCGAACACCATCAGCCTTATCATTCATTTTGGACCCACGATGCATGCTTTTCAGTGCTTTTCTTTATTGGTTGAACGTTAAACGGAACCATAATGCACACAAGGAATCTCCTTGAAAGAAACCCCTCATAATACGTATTAATCGAGTTATTATTAGTTGCCCATGATCAAAATACTTCATTCTTGCACCACAAAGCATCACCGCACGACCGCATGTATGGGCAAATTTGGAAAATTTTTAAAACTTCAAATAAATAGTATAGTATTACGAAAGGAAACGCTTGCTTATATTTAATGTTCGCCATTTAAAAGTTTCTTTGATGTTTACGTGCTTGCGTCATGGTAAAGGCGTATATGGTGACTATATTTTTATTATCTGTAGTGACAGCTGTAAAGCACTTATACATTTTTGGAAGAGAGGCCATCAGTCAGGTATCAGATCTAAATTTTCAATAATATTTTGAAAATACTTTGCCACCGCAAAATGAACACTCGTTAGGATACTTGTACCAGAAATTGCGCCTAATGTTCAGACCTGGGCTTTCCAGTTATTCACGCTCTTTAAAAATGCTGAAACGTCTGAGTCCGTGATGGCAGCAGTCACGTTTCCCAATTGAGAGACTTGTGTATTTCTGGTTATTTTGTTTACACTCAGTTCACGATATAAATTTCTTTTATCTGAGTAACATTTTTAATCTTGCTGCCTTTTTGTAAGAATCTCATTGTACCGCTTGACCAGTCGCCGCTTATTCTTCCGGTGCAGCTTCTGTAGCAAACATTCATTAGCGTGATATGTTCCCGCTAAATCAACCAGTCGTTTAAAGTCCATTGTTCGATCTTCTGAGATTAGTAGATTATTTCTGATGTCCTTTACCTTTGCGATAAGAACTTGGATTACCACTTTTTGTATATGACAATACTTTGCAGCAAATTTCGCCCTATGTTTGTATCCCTTTTCGCTTTTAGTTTCAAATTTCGCGCTTTCATAATAGAGACAAATCAATTCTTCTTTAATTGTAGTATTCCAGTCGATACTCTCTTATGTTATTTTGGTTGAAGTGGTTGAGTGAAAATTTCTGACGCTAGCCAAAGAATCCTCAGCAGGTGCAGCCGATGTTCCCATGTTTGTTTACCATTTGTCATAGATGTTCTTGATGGCCAGCTTTTTGATGAACCCCGGACATCTGAGTTGAAGTTCGAGCGTCTAACCAACTGAGCCTGTTTTCTGTTCAAAATTTAAGAAATTTAAATTAGACCAAAATTCAAATTAAATCCCATTTCACGTCCAATAATCAAATTGATGCAAAATCCTGTTAAATAAAACAAGAATCGAACGACCAAATTTGGACCACAACGAACAAACAAAAACAAAAAATCCTATGTAATCTGGAAAAAACAAAAAACAAATAAAATTTGCAGACTAAAATAAAAAAGAGGAAAGAAAAATGAGAAGGGAGCCAACCACATCCCCTTCCTTCTCTTTTTCTCTCTTTCGTCTTTTCTATTTTTATTATCATCAAATTACAATAAAATAAAACAAAAAACATGAAAAAATAAAATTACATTACCAACGATTCAATCCTCGCACAGTTCCCTTATCAAGGCAAGAAAAATTCAAATGGTAGAAATTGACAGCACCCACGAACAGGTGCTCTCTCTTTGATACCTGAGAATCAAATAAGGGTCAGTAGGCCAATCTGTTGTGAATACAATATAAATATCTGCCAAAATTACATCAGAAATAGAGAACGTAAAAGAAAAACAGAATTCATGAAACAACCACGTTAAATGTAAAAATCATATTAGCATAACTTTTATTCAGTTTATCAAAATCGGTTTTTAAATTAATAGATAACTTTTTTTGTTTTTTAATATACAGCATTTCGCTGGATTCCCTCTTTCTCTCATTACTTTCACTATGCAAAATTTGAACATTATCCCAGTCAAACTGTCTGACAAGAACACTCTTATAACAGCATCCTAAACGAACATCACTTTTGTTCCTCTATCCTAGTATTAGGAAGTCTGCCAGCTGTCCCACGTAATTCATCTTACAGATCCTGAAAGTGATCTTATAGACAACACCACCATTTTCAAAATTATCTAAAGGATCTTTGTACAAATTTATCACTGAATTCATTTTAAATGGAATGCGAAAAATAGTATGAATTTTTAATTTTTTTAACATAAGTTCAATAGTTTTAGAAATTTGACCAAAAAATGGAAGAACAAAAGTATTAAACGAACTATATTCCTTTAACTCTTTCTTATCTACAAGCAAATTATTAATCTTTTTGTTTTTGATTTGTTGAACTCTAATTGCAATATGTTCCTCAATTAACTTTTTTGGATAATGATTCAGAAAAATGATATTCCTAACAATATTCAAATTTTTCGTGTGAAATGAATAATGGAACAAACCTAGAGCTCTGTCAACTAAGTTTTTAATTACTGCAATTTTGTTTTGAAAGGGATGAGCAGAAAGGAAATTTAAAATTCTACCTGAATTTGTACTTTTTCTGTACCAATTGGTGATACTATTACCAACCCAACGCTTAATTACTTCTATGTCCAAAAAACTGATTTTATAATCTTGTTCTATTTCATGAGTAAATTGAAGTTTTGGATGAAAACTGCTAAAAGTATCAATGACGATCTGTAACTTTTCTAGATTAACACATAATAAGGTATCGTCGACAAACCGAAAATAAAAAGGAAAAACAAAATCTAGTTTCCCAAAAACAAAAACCTCCAAATCTTCCATCGCTAGTTCTGCCAAAATCGGAGAAATCACTGAACCTATGAGAGTACCAGACTTCTGTCTATAGAAAGATCCATTAAATTTAAAATAAGTTGACTCCATAATAAAAAATATCCCTTCAATAAAATCTTTTTGACATAATCGAGTACGGGTTTTTATATTATCCCATCTATTTAAAATTGCCTTTTTAACTAATTCAAAGGGTATATTCGAAGACATTGCAAAAACATCCAAAGAAATCATTACATGGTCATGCGGAACCTTTTTTTGAATGATACTTTTTGAAATTCCCAGCTATTTTTGACATTATATTTAGAAGTTGTGATAGAGTGCTTGAGAATGAAATTAAAATTTTGTTCTAAAAATTTGGTGGGAATATTAATAGTTGAAATAACTATTCTTAAGGGATAGCCATCTTTGTCAATTTTTCTTAAACCATAACATCTTGCAAGAACTTTGTCTTCAGTGTTAATATCAATCCATCTTATATCCTTTCCCAGAAGTCCTTTCTTTCTCCAATTGTCAAGCATCTTAAAACTGTCTCTTTTTAATTTTTTAGCGGATTTTCATGTAATAATTCAAAATTATCATTATCAGAAAGCAAATTCTCCACATCCCTAATATAATTCAATTTTTTCATCAAACAGTAATACTGCCTTTATCAGCATTTATACCAACTATATCAGGGTTGTTTCTAAGAAACTCTTTCATCATCATGAAACCTTTAGAACTTCTACGAGCAATATAACTGATATGCAAACTATTTTTCTCAACAAAGCTCTTTGACAAGTGTAAAACCTTGTTTCGGGAATCCTGCTGATCCAAAATAGGAATTTTGTGTATATTTGATTCAACATTTTTTATTATTTTCATCATTTGTCTTGCCTTAGTTTTTATCACACAATTGCTAAAACCTTGACCTAATCTGAGAATATCTGTAGCTGAATAAGGAATTTGACCATGTTTAACTCTTATCTGATTAAAAAACATAATATTATAGAAATGACCTCCAGTCCAAGTCAGCTAAATCAAAATTTAAGAAATTTAAATTAGACCAAAATCCAAATTAAAAATCCCATTTAACGTCCAATAATCAAATTGATGCAAAATCCTGTTGAATAAAACAAAGAATCCAACGACCAAATCTGGACCACAACGAACAAACAAAAACAAAAAATCCTATTTTAATCTGAAAAAAAAACAAAAACCAAATAAAATTTTCGGACAAAAATAAAAAAGGGGAAAGAAAAATGAGAAGTCTGCCAACCACACCCCCTTCCTTGTCTTTTTCTTTCTTTCGTCTTTTCTATTTTCATTATCATCCAATTACAATAAAATAAAAAACATAAGTAAATAAATAAAATTACATTAACAACGTTTCGGTACTCGTACAATACCCTTATCAAGGCAAGAAAAATTTAAGTGGTAGAAATTGACAGCACCCACGAACAGGTGCTCTCTCTTTGATACCTGAGAATCGAATGAGGGTCAGTAGGCCAATCTGTTGTAAACACAATATAAATATCTGTCACAATTACATCAGAAATAGAGAAAGTAAAAGAAAAACAGAATTCATGAAACAGCCCCGTTAAATGTAATTAATCATATTAGCATAACTTTTGTTCAGCTTATCCTCTTATTATTTTATTCCTCTTTTTTATCTTTTGTCCGAAAATTTTATTTGTTTTTTTTTCCGGATTACAATCGGATTTTTTGTTTTTGTTTGTTCGTTGTGGTCCAAGTTTGGTCGTTGGATTCTTGTTTTATTTAACAGGTTTTTGCTTATATTTTTTGTTATTATTATTATTATTATTATTATTTTATAAGCCAAGTACCTTTCCAAGGAAGCGTACAGGTGTCGGTTCCATTCTCTTTTTACTGTCGCGAATTAAAGAATTTCTCTGTGTGTGTGTGTGTGTTTGTGTGTGAAAACGGACTACTCTTGTGGCTTAATTTCGTTTAAAAATGTGGCGAGAAAGAAGTAATGTTGCTACGAAATACTGAGAGAATAGATAAACGCAGCAAGGGTGGTCTGTTCTGTTGAAGTGGGGTGATTGTGACGTCACTCTGCGGCAACCGAGTTACAGCATCGCACACCTATAGGTTACAGTGCGGTAAAGAATAAAGTTCGTGCTACCTGCAGTTAACCTCACATGTCCTAACGACTTTAAAAAAAGGTTTGATTTCCTCCAACGGATTGTAAACTAGAATAATAGTCCTTTTATTCCTTTTATGGACACTGCAGTCTCAACCCAGGTAAAGGTCAAAAAGTTACTTACTTCGACATCTGAAGTTAATTATTTTTTATAGAATTGTTACATATTTTAGTTAAAAGGATACTGCTACTATACTATGCACTGCTACTATGATACAAATAATAGAAAAATAAATAACTTCTTTCTTACTTCGGAAGAACATTGCAACATTTTCAGAAATAATTGTATTAATCAAATATTCCTGGATGTTTACATGTAATATATAAATTGATCAATATCTTTAAAACTAATGGTAGAGTCTATACGTCTGGATACAACCCACGTCCCCCTCCTCTTTCGAAGACCTTACGTTTAGATTCGACAGTGTTATAAACGTACATAAACGTACGGACTATTCGGATGTTAAGACTTGGACAAAAATAATATATAAAAATTGTTCAATAGATTTTTTTAGGAGAACTGCATAATTCTTGAACGTTGAGGAACACACGAGGGTTGATGTTGACATTGCTTTCAAAGAGTGAAATTTTACGTGAAAAGGGAAGCCTTCCTCGTTACCGTGTCTGTTTGCGAAGTGTCAATTCTATTCGTACTCCACTAGTGACGTTGAGAATATCCATTTCCTTCGGGTTTTGTCCGTCCTTCGTTAGAGCTGCCAATCCTCTTTTTGTCCCATGCTGCCGATGCACAAGGCATTAGGCCAGTCGGGATAATCCTTTATCGATTTTAATACGATGTTCTTTGAGAATATTTTCATTGCCAATGCCCAAGTAAATTCAGGTCATTTCGTGTCAAGAAACCGAATAAAAGGAAGTGACACTTAAATACTTCCTATCCCGGAGAATAAATAGTCCAAACATCTGGTACTTTGGGTTTGGTAACTCTGACAGTTATTTGGAAAAATATCCGAAAAATCACGTTAAGATTACAATGCCAATGCATTCTTGACTAAAAGTAATAATTATAAAAATGAAAGCAGAAAAAAATCTACGTTGAAGATAATAATACTAATAATTATATTAATAATATAGGTCCCTACACTACTTTTGAGTGTTTTTCTCCTTCGAATCAGGAACATCAATGATTTTATATTGACGTGTTACGCAAAAAAGTGATTCAGATTTGTGAATGAATTAGTTTGCTAGTGAAGGCAGTTTAAAAGCTTATAATAATTAACTCATCCCATATTTTTTCAAATTTATTTTAAGATGTTGAAACCAAATAAAATTGTTCTGATATTATCAAACGAAAATTCATCGAGCATAGAAGAGACTTAAAAATTTAATCATTAAAAAAATATGTTTTTTTGCACAATTTTTTAGTTTTCAAGTGTGAAAGACGAAGCAATTCATGTTTTTTAATAGAATAAAATTTAATTTACGAAGTGTCTAGTCGTCCAGCTCTTCCGACGAATATCCCAGGCGGGACAGGCAGAACCCCTCTCCCTCTTCCAGCTCCACCAATCTAATTTGCAAGATTTGTGCTATTCGTCCTAAAAAGCCGGGACATTTAATGTATGATAATTTGCTCAAGGGCATTTCTACATCTGAATGTAGCTTAAAATTGTTAGCTAAAATCAACGTTTCAAATTTTAATTCTTTCCAGATCGTAAAAGGTACAAAAAACAATATTAAAATTTGAAATAAGGGGCTTATAAAATGTATGGGATTAAAAAAAAACTGTTCACTTAATTTTTTAAATTTTATATTGAACTATGCAGTCGTTGCTAAATTAAAAAGAAATGTTTTTATTTCAGACAACCTTATACTTTACTCGGTCTCGTACAGCTATACAATTTTTTAAATTGGACTCATGTGAAGCTAGGTTTAAGGACTTAGTTTACCATAATTAAACAAAATACGTGTAAATTAATTAATGAAAATATTATTTTCCATTCGATTATTTTAGATTTTCCATAGTAGTTTCACTGAAGTAAAGAAATTCATTTTCATAAAAAATATTTCAGGTTTCTGTAATGTTCAAGTTGTAATTTAAAGTTTACTAGTTATATCAATTACATAATATACAAGTATTAGTATAGCAATTAGTGTAGCAAAGATATTTCAAGTAGAACTTGATAAAAGGCAACACCTTACAATATTGTGGTGAAAATTTACTTACAAGAAAGTGTCACAGCCAAGACGTAATACTTTGAACTTTAAGGATAATTCCGAAACTCGAAGCACCCGAGGATGGAGTATTCCTCGAGTCTTTTGTTGCAAACAATCCCCCTTGACGTATCAGTAGTATTATAGCGGTGTTTCAAGATGTCCATATATTCTTACTTCTTCATTCTCTAGCAACAAGAATAGTCTCTTCATTCAGAAATAATAGAGATCTTAGGCAAACGAAAAGAATATGTCTTCTGACTTTTTCATTTCAACGTAAGACACGACTTACTGCAGCTTGTATTGCACAAAGAAATATCTGACAATGAAAAAATAGTTTCGCTCAATACAAAAAATCCCAAATAGATTTTGCGAGTTTATTTTAAACCTTTTAAAACTTGTTGTTAGTTTCATCTAAAGTCAGAAGAAATTCCTTATTTCCTTTGCCGAATTACAGTCCTGACAATTTTACAGGCCTGACAATGGCTTGGAAAAATCTGGCAATGTCAGGGAATTTTTTAAGTCAGATAATTTTTTCATAAGCGTGCTTTAATTTTTTGAAATTTTAATACAAGATTAAATAACAATGTTTTTGACTCATAAAAGTGGCTTCATATTATTGGTTTTTATTATTTTGTTGAAAAGCATTATTTTTTTCTTAGTTGAAAGTTACTTTTCTTAACTGATAACTGAACTTTTCTAACTTTGCATTAATATTTATCTTCTTTAGTTAAAATTCAATTATTTGGTTGAGGATTCATGTATTTTGTTAAAAATTCGCTCTTTTTAGATGAATTCAAATGCTTCTGATTAAAAATAAAAATAAATATTTTTTGGTTCAAAAATCAGCTGTTACATTTTTCGTTGACAGTTCATCTTATTTGTTTGAAAATTTAAATACTTGCTTGAAAGATAAACTTTGTTGTCACAATATATATTTTCTTTTCTTGCAGATTCATAATTTTAATTAAAAATTCATATGAATAGGTATATTTGTAGACATTTAGATATTTGAAAGGAATAAAAAAGAACATTATTCATAATAAACTCGCAAAAATTGTATACATACACTGCCATGTAAAAGTTTTAGGCCAACTCTTTATTTATGACTGAATAAATTCTCTTAATTTTCATTATACCAAAGCTTATGAGTCTAAATCGTAAAAATGTTCTTTTTGAATTGCAAGAACTTGAAGTTGTAACAAAAAAATAGGAAAGATTGCAATATTATTTTTGGTAAAAAAAAATTTTTGTAAAATGTATGAAAAGTATAATCATAAAGTTTCTATGTAATTTCTTAAAAATATATATTTTTTTAACTTTTATTTTTATTTGCCTAGAGATAAGATGTTTTCAAATTTTTCCAACTTTTTTATTACAACTTCAAGTTCTTGCAATTCGAAAAGCAATTTTTTACAATTTATAATCGTAAGCTGTGGTGGTACAATAAACAAATAGCTTCAAAATGAGCCCAAGAACATTGAAAAATGTTGATTATTTCAAAAGTCATTAAAAAATGTAAGAAAACATTGGAATTTACACTATTTTTGCAATATCTACTTAAAAACTATACAAATTAGTTTGACCCTGGGCTTATTTTATACAGTCATAAAAAAAGAGGTGGCTTCAAACTTTTGCACGGCAGCGTATACCGAGTAGATTTCTTTAAAAAATGCTAAATATTTAAATATTAAAATATTTGTACAAAATCGCATTACCCCGGTATAAATGGAGTTTTTGTAAAAATAAACTGATGAATAATAGTTATAAAATCTTGTATTTCATTTTCCGTGAAAAGTGAAAATTGCCTGCAACTGGAGCCGAAGAGATCGTGCCAAGGAATTTCCCAAATCTAGCCTGGAGCATTTGATTAACGCGCTGACTAAATGAACACTTGCGAAATCTCTAAGCGCTTCGCTAATTATGTCTTTAGTGCTTGGAGACAAAGAGCTTTCCGAGTCTCCTAGTGTTCTGTGGAATCCTTAAACTGCGCTCAAATATACTTAATCGAAGGACTTAGTGATTTCACCACATTCACGGCGCAATCCTTTCTCATCTTTTATGATTACATTACTTAAACTTAAGGGCCATCCATAAATTAAGTGACAATTTGTGATAAGGGGTGGGGGGGATTTCAAAGAATTTTATATCATCTTATTAAAATCTCAAAGAAATCATTCACAAAAACTCAGGGATTTAGAAGCATTTTAAAAGATTTACAGAGGTTTTAAATATTCCAAGAAATTGTTAAGATCCTTTCAAAATTTTCAAAAGATTAGATAATGTCAAAGAATTTATGGGCAAGAATAAAGGAATTTTAAAGAATTTTAAAGACTTGAAGAGATTTTCAATATTTCAAGGTTTTTCCAAAGATTTAAAAGAATTTAAAATGTGTGTACGATGTTAAAAAAAAATACTTAAAAACAAAGTCTTGGAGAAAATTTTATAATATCCTTTTATATTACATTTTATATTTATATTATAAATTATATTATATTATTTTTTATATTACATTTTATATTCTATTTATGATCGTAATCGTTCTTTAAAATGTTTAGGCCATGTTCAGCTCATAGAAAAATCTTGAAAATGCATAAGCAATATTAAACGATTGGAGATCTGTACTAGTAATCTGTCAAAAATTATAAAGAATTAAGTCTTTGATGAATATTTTTCACTTAAATGACACAGCTTTTAATACGTTTTAATTTTGAGGAGTATACGGATAGACCCTTTGTTTCATGTTCCATATTGTTTAATTTTCTTTCTTTTCATTTTAATAGCTTCTAATTATTTGGGGGTAGAAGCCTAAACCACTTTGTTACTACTGTTTTACATGGGGGTGGAAAGGAAGAAAATTTTAAAAATAATATTTTGCACAATGTATAGATGTTCCCTGACGAAAATCATTAAACAATGCGAAAAATAACAAAACTTTGTAAATGATACAGAAACTTTAAAATAATATGTCCATATAAAATTACAACCAAAAATAAAAAAAAAGTGAATTCAAATGATTGTAATCGAAAAAGTTTTAAGAGAACTCGAGACTTTCGTGTTTGTTAGTTTTGATCTGTCATCAGTTTCCTGGCACCAAGAGCTCCTCTAAACTTTACAATAGTTTCTTCTTTCAAGTATACTCTTATTTCACTTGTTTACGGTCCTCGTGTCTCATTGTATTTTCAGGGTTGTTGAATTTCTACAGATTTGATTATGATTATGTATTTCAAACTTTGCTGATTTACAAAACTTACTCGTTGTAACACAAATGTCCGACTCGGCAAGAGTTTCCTTCTTCTACTTTCGTATTAATTCAATAACTAATTTCCGAAAAAATTGAAAACTTAGTAAAAATTATGTAAATTTTATCTATTGTTATCAATTAATTAATTTACGAATAATTGTAATAAAAAGTATTTATCAGGGGGAAATATTCTGATACTTGAAAGAATCAGTTATTTGAAAAGTATACAAATTTGAACGCAATCAAAATCTGAAAGAACTGCAACTCGAAAATATTGAAGATGAAATGCTTTATAACAATCATCACAAATATCAATTTGAAAGTTTTTTTATTTGAAGATCTGAAAAAATCCTTCCACTTTAAAATTAATACAAACAGTGAGGCTTCGAATTTTGAAAAGAAGCTTAAATTCAGTTCATCAATTAAAAATAATTGAAATTCAAATCAACTTCAGAAAATAATTATCAAAGATCTTTTGCACCTGTGCTAACAAAAACATATGCATATTTCATTTTGTAAATTATTTTATTTTTAAATAATTCTCACTCACAAATCTTTGAATTTAAAACTTACTCAGATGAAGTTTCCTTGATTGGAGAAAATTTAACATATTCATGATTCTTATAGGAATTGATTAAATGTCTCAATTTAAAAAGATTTAAAACGGTGAAACTTTTAATATTCGATAGAATTTAATCAGTCTGAAAAGAAGTCGGCAAGCTATTTTATGTAAGAGTTTCGTAGTCGTAGGCCTACATTTAAAAAGGGTCATTTTTCTTATTATTAAACCACTGATATAAGAAAGAAAGAAGAGTATAACATAGCAACTACTGTTATAAAAAATAAAACTATAACGCACATTTCATTTTTACCCCAATCCTTTATGCCAAGAGCTGCAATTTAAGTTATCCCCGAAGAAAAATCGGACTAGATGAAAAACCTCTAGCTAAGTTGTCTTGTCACCCCTCAATTTCTTCATCTGAACTCCTTTTCCCGAAACTTTTATTTGCTTAAAACTTATAATTTAAATCGGAAGTCAGATTTTTTCAAGGATCCCATTGTTTTCCACGCTCATGAGAGGTCTCTTTTTCGTAAGGGTTTCCGACGACATCCCCAAAAATTAAGCCCAATTTCAACCATCGGATCTATAAAAGTAAAAATTCGCTGCCCGGTTTTCGGAAAAGACATAAAGTTATTTAATATTTTGTTTGTACCAGGTGTATACATATGAAACCGGTATTGCCATTTAGCGGCCAGTAGGCACACTTGTAGGCACTGTCGGAACTTACCATTTGTGCTAATTGGCG
>NC_046660.1:98557656-98559811 GCF_010883055.1 Belonocnema kinseyi | reverse complement strand
GGCGCATACTTTGAATAAAATATTTGTTATCATTCTCTTGAAATAAATGTGTTTTTTTCTTGAAAAAATACCGGTTTCATATGTATACACCTGGTATACCCACAGTTTCCTTATATTTATAATAAATTTCCACATTTTATCTCATTCTTTTTGTAATTTGTAATATGAGGCCTGATATCATATATATAGGACCAAATAAATGAAATATTTTATGGGTCACTTTTGTTTGATTTATTTGTTTTTGTCAGTAGAGAAAACACAAAGTATAATCTTTGCCCCCGTTTCAGAGTACTCTTCCTACCTAAAATACAAATCACATACACGTATGGTACAATATTTAGCAACAACTTTGAGGACATGGCTACCTTTTTTAACTTATTCCATCTTCTTTTTATTGAAATTAGACAAAGTTGCCCGAAAAATAATTTTCCGTTTCTTTTTTTGTGAGACTAGTTCGTCCAGTTAGTTACTTTTTCATCGTATCACATATTAAACGAATTGAACTTATTTGGAAATTCTCGACCAAGTTGGCAATTCCATGCTGTGGGAAGTCGAGTCCCTTCGACATTCTCTACTTGGATTTTTCGCATAATTGAAAGAGTGGATAGAAAGAGAAAATTGAAAGGGTATCAGGAATAGGAATAAGGGAATTGAACTTTACATTTCTGCTTCTAATGGTGGCAGGCGTAATCAGAACGATTTCAATATGTCTACTTTATTCACGTTCCGGAATCTTCTCCGCCCCCTTGCCACTCTGCTCGGCTGGGTTTTCTGCACGACGAACAATGGTGGCATTTGGCCCTCTTCCAGAATCCCGACACTAGATCTCTGGCGCAAGAAACTTTTTACCGACTCAAACAGCACTTAACTCGTATAGTAATGCACAATAGAAATTCATTTGAAATCTCTCTCCATCAGCCTATTTCACCAACAAAACCTCATGTCACGATGCTATCCTATTACACTTTGGTGAAAAGTCCTGTTATTGCGTACTGATATAGCTCGTAAACATTTACTGGTTTCGCGGGATATTCGTGTTTTTTCTTTTATCCAATCGCAGCAAACTTTTAATGTGGAAACTCGTTTTAAATCGGTTTTAGTATCGGTTTCTTTCTCTCGTAAAGGCCACGCATAGAACATAATCCAAGTTTTTTCAAAGCGTAATTAAATAAGACAGGTAGTTGAAAAAAACCTTAGTCAATATTTAGTTTCCTTTAATTTATTTTAAAAACTCTCATATACGTTAGACACAATAAAAAGAGAACAAATTAGGTTTTAAAGTCAAAAAACGTAAAGGAAAATTACCTTTTTTTGGACTTTTAAATTAGTTAATTGAAACTCGATTCATATATAGCCTATTTTTATATATAAACAAAATTATTAAATTTTTATAAATTTTAAAATAATGTATTTATTTAGGAATTTCTTGTACAATGAAATTATAATGCTTGTTCTTAAATATATTGAATTTAAAAATTTTTAAAATTATTTATATTAAATTACGTATAATAAAAAAATATCAAATTTATTTATTTATTAAAAATATTTTTATTCTATGAACTCATTTCATCTGATTTCGTTTAAATAAAAAAACTAATTTCTAAATTTAAATAATTTTAAAGTGAGCGTAGGAAGTCAAAACAATCTCTTATGTAAGATATTTCGAAGTTTGCGAATCACTAGAAAATACAAGTTAAAAAGATTTTATTTCAAAGATTTTTATTTATTTTATTTTATTTGAGCTGTTTGTCAGCGCATCCTGGTGCTCACTTTACTACTTGTACATTAAATGAAAACAAATATTATGTTACACTATTGATTATTGTAACAGTATTACTTGTAACTTAACTAATAATATTAGTGTTAATATTAACGGTAATAAAAATTGTAAATTCCACTATTTAGTCAAAAGTTAACCTCTTTTGTTAAGAATTAATTTTTTTGGTTTAAGATGATTATTTTAGTTAAAAATCCATTTCTTTAGGTAAAAATTTAACTATTTTGTTGTCAATTCATTTTTGTAAATTTAACTGTTCCATTTTTCGTTGAAAATTGATATTTTACAGTCTGTCAAGTTAAAGCGTGGGTGGCTTTACTCGCAGTCGGTAAGGTGTATCGACATGATTTTGGTGTCAAAATATTAAGAAGAGCTCCC
>NC_046660.1:98547056-98557556 GCF_010883055.1 Belonocnema kinseyi | reverse complement strand
GGGAGCTCTTCTTAATATTTTGACACCAAAATCATGTCGATACACCTTACCGACTGCGAGTAAAGCCACCCACGCTTTAACTTGACAGACTGTATAATGGAAAATTTAAGTACTTTGTTAAAGTTTTGACTTTTTTGTTAAAAAATAATTCCTCTTGGTTGAAAATTCGTTTTTGGATTTAAAATTAATTTTTTAAACTGTAAATTTACCTATATTGTAGAAAATTTAGCTTTTTTGTTTTTAGTTGATAATTCAATTATTATTTGGTTGAAAAATCAATTATTTTTTAGAGCGGTCTTCTATCCGGCATACAAATTTAACACTTTGGATTACATTTGTTTTTATTTCATGACTAGAAAATCTGTCCTCATTGAAAATTCATCTTTTTAATCTCAAAATTCATCTCGTTTGGTAGATTTTTCTACTTTAATTGAAAACACTACTTTTTGTTTAAAAACGAATTTTTTTGGTTAAAGATTTAACCACTCTGCTAAAAATTCATATTTTTTCGTTTAATTTAACTGTTCTTGATTTAAAATGATAATCTTCTCCTGATTAAAATATCAAATCATACATTTTTTGTTGAGAATTTATCTGTTTTTAGGAAAATTCAACATGGTGTTTGGACAGCAACAATTTGGACACATACTTTATTCATTCATGAGAAATGGCTAGATTTGACCAAATCCCACTTCATCCAAATTGTCTTATGGTATATTTGGATGACGCCTAAAGAAATTGACGAAATCAATCTAGTCAATAAAAATTACTTAAGATAGGGTGGGTGGATAAAAACTGAAAAAATTTTAGAAAGGAGGGTATGTGCTTACAAAAAATCACGTAATTTGTTCGCCGCGCTTGTTAAAAGCAATTTTAATTCAATTGAACTAATTAAAAGAAACAGTAGCTCGGCAATTTTTTTCTTTTTTGTCGTTGTTCTGAAACCTGAATTTTGCAAAGAAAGCCTTCATGGCAGAAAATAGCATCAACCTACTCTTGCATACTTCGAAAGTGTAAAAATAGAAATGGTTATATTTTCAGCGAAGTCGTTCCAGCGTAATCCATTGTAGAGTCCGGAACAGATATTTCGGGAGTTAGTGGAATTCGGACGATTCGATTATGGAGATGGAATCAAAAGCAGGGGTGTTCTTGCGCTTTCGCGTTCCTTTATTTTTATACACGTAAACGAAGAAAAGAAAGCCGCAGCGTGTGTTCTTTTTTGAAAATAAATATCACCCGAGAAACAGGAAGCAATCTCGGCTGGCTTAACAGAGCATGAACCTTCCCATATCCGCAGAAGGCGCAGATAGAACGCAGCCTTTCTGAATTCGCAGAATCCATTTCTGAGACTGGCAGAGATTACTTCGTCGACTCATTCAACAAAAATGAAAATGCCAAAAATTATACTTTGCAAATTGAGATTTCTCAAATTATTTTGCAAAATCGTCCTAAACTTTTTATTTGTTTTTATGTCAAAAGATTGAAGACAGTTGATAGCTCGATTAAATAGCAAATGAAAACTAGATATTGTGCAATGGTTTGATGCACTTTTCTAGCTCAATTTGACCTTCGTCGACTCCTATTACAAAAATGAAAATGTTAAAAATTATACTTTGCCAATTGAGATTTCTCAAATTACTTTGTAAAATCTTCCTCTTTCTTCATCATACAAAAAACGCTGATGTGCTTTGATATAAAAAGATTTCAGACAGTTGATAACTAAATTATTAAAAGATGAAACCTAAATATTGTTCCACGTTCTGATGCGCTTCTCTAGCTCAATTAGATATTTTGGCATTTTTTTCGATAAGATTTCTGGTTTAGAAGAATATTAGTTTATGATTTAAAAAAACTATAAGGGAAAGGAACCAAATGTGGATCGCGGTTTTAGGTATGGATCAGTGGGTTTTCTTGTATGAACATGGAAAATCTTTTTTGTATAGGTCACGTAAATTGTACATTACACCACACTACACATTTGTCATTTTTCTAAAATAAATATGTAAATTAGCAGCGTAAACAAACATTGATTTATTAGAACTCTGCCTCACATTTGGTGCATGTGCGTCATCATTGAATTAAAAATTAAACTCTTCAGAAATAGGTAATTATTTTTTTCAAGCTCTTTTTTGTGCAATAAAGAACTAATCGAGATATTAATAATTTTTATTGGTGAAATGTATAAATTGCGAATAAGATCGGAAATGATGCGTCTTACGGAAACGGAACACGTGACAACCGACGAAATTCATTCTAGCGTATTGCGACTCGACTTTGGAAAGAAGCTTGCTCAAGATATATACGTATACGAATTGCGGGTCTAGGATCTGCAGTCTTCGCAGTTTTACTACACTCTGCTGAACTCAGACTCGATGAAATAGCAAGAAGACTGCAGGTCTTCGGCCAGAAAATAGGTTACAACTCCCTGTATCATCAGTGTTGTTTATTTTTTCCAGAGTCAACTTCCATATTCTACATATATTTATACATTTTTCCTTATGATTTTATCTTGCACCCTTCCTGAATTCCTAAAAAAGAACAAATATAGAAGGAGACAGAAATAGTATTATAAGAGACAAAGATGTTAAAAATGGATACACATGTTGAAAAAAATGGCGCTATTGACTTTCTCAAAAAAATTTGTAATTTTTTGAAAATGTTTCATTACATCAAATTCTAGTTTGCAGTGTAATCTTGAACGTCTTTTGAGCTACTTAGAGGCCGCCCATAAACTAACGTTACCAATTTAGGGGGGGGGGGTGGCGCCAAAAACCATGGTTAGTAAATAGAGAGGTGTGCGCTTAGTGGAAGTAACCTTAGAAACTTAGATAATATTTAGTACGTTTACTGCTGATCAATTTGAACAAAGTTTGCCAATTACGCAAAAGTTGGCCTCGCAACTGTACAGTTCAATAAGAATTTAATATGTTTCAAAATCACTTTCATATTTCAGACTTCACACTCTTTCTCTTATTCGCTATTCTCTTCTTTTAACCTTTATTAATGAATTAATCTTTTTACCCTTGTTTTCAAAAAACTTTCCTTTTTTTTCTAATTTTTTGCCTAAATGCGAACTTAATTAATGGAAGTAATAAATAGTTAATAAAAAGAGTGTCAGTAGAGTGAATGACATCTGAAACAAAGACCTTGGCTACTAATGGACCCAAGTGGGGAACCTTACATAACGACTTCGTGAGGTTCTTCGCTTGGGGTGATTGCTAGAGAGATTGATCAGCAACCTGCGTCGGAGCAGTGTTCCAGAACGAACGTGCTATTTACTTAAATAGCACGAGAATTCTGGATCAATACGTTCATCCTCTTTGGTTAAAAATTCTATTTGATTGAAAATTTAATTGTTTTCGATAAAACGGGAGTTTTCTATGAAAAATAATCAAAATTCGGGGTTTTTTTTTGGTATTTATTTTTTAGTATTTTTAAAAAGTATTTAGTTAAAAATTTATATTTTCGGGTCAAAATTATTCAAATATTTTTGTTAAAAATGGGCCTTTTCCCGTTTAATTAAACTGGTTGAAAATGCGGGTTTTCTATCTTTGTGATTATATGTTTATAAATTCAAATATTTTGTTCAAAAATCTTTCTTTTGGATTGCAAATTTTTCTTTTATGGTAGAAGGTATAATATGTCATGGTCAAAATGAATTTTTTTTATAAAAGTTATCTTTTCAGGTAGAAAATTACTGCATTTTAATTAAAATTCGTCTTTTCGTAGAAAATTAATCTTCTTGGTTGAAAATTCAACTATTGAATAAAAAATTTAATTATTTTGTTAAAAATTCAACTATATTGTAATTCATTTTTTGCGTTTGGAAGTTTTACTGTTTTCATGAAAATTCGTCCTTTTGGATTGAAAATTCATAATTTATTATAGAAAAGTCTTCTTTTTTGATTAAAAATTCATCTTTCTTAGTTGAAAAATTATTTACGTTTTTTTTAAATGTCAACTGCCTTCTGAAAAATTTCTCTTTTTGGTTTGAAAATGTTACTTTTTGATTTAAAGTTGAAATATTTTGTGGAAAATCGAATTTTCTGGGTAGAAAATGCCTTTTGGTTCAAAATTGAACTATCTTGTTGAAAACGCAATATACTTCGATCTAAAATCTTAGAAATTTAAAGCGCTTTATATTTAATTAAATATGATATATAAACTAATTTTATTTAGCAAAATGTATTCCCTATTAGTTTCCCCGTTTTCTTGAAAAATCACTAAATTTCCCCTATTTTGAGAGTATACTGCAATAACCTCCGTTTATAAACGTGAAATACGTGTTTAGAAAACGGTTACGTTACTTTCTTTAAAAAGGGCGGGGTTTAAACAAAGCCACGTTTTCTCATCGTAGTTCCCATGTCAAAAAACGATATTCTAATTTTAAGAATTTCTCACAAGGTTAAAGAGTATTTGCAACTTAAATAGGCACCAAGAATATTTTTTTGATGTAAAATGGAGGCCCTCTTACCTTAAGAATATACATATATTCTTGTCTATATGATGAAAGATATTTAAATATTTGTATGTTGTACTTACCACTTTCCTTTAAAGCAAAACACTCAATGCCCATAATTACAAAAAAAGGAACTGATCTGAAAGCACGTGGCACGAAACATTAAAAGAAATTATTGAACAGACCAAGGCGCATTTTTCTTTGCGCATTTCTTCTTCCCAAATAATATTCTCATTTTAAGAATATTTTTCCCCTTTGGTTAGAATATGCCTGTAAGAATAGGACGCTCTTAATATTAGAATATCGTTTTTTTTGTTGCCAAAACCTTCTTTGCTTAAATATATGTCTTTCATACAACATTAAATAGTTATTAATTTAAATAAAAATAATCATTAGTATTTGAATCCTCACTTAATTCTGAATATAATACCAATCTTGTTTAAAAAATTCTTCATTAATACCAACAATTTAAAGAAATATTAAATTGTAAGAATTTCGTGTTTTGTGTACCCTTTAGGATCAGCGTGTCCCTTGTGAAAAACAAGTATTGGTAAGTATTGGATCTAATACTTTTTTTCGAATAAGTATTGGAAACCCAATACTTCCTCGCAAAAAAAGTACTGAATCGTATACGTACCAATACTTCTTTTTCATTAGAGTTAACAGCTTCGTTGAGAATGTTAATAAAATTTCCTGAAGGAAAATAACATTGCAGGGGAAAGTTCTTTTACGAAGGAAATGAATAAAAAGCAATCGTAAAACAAATTTCTGCTCTTTTATTCACCAAGTGATGTGTATGTTTGTAAATTTATTATTTTTCTTATTTTCCTTTGGGTTTCTGAATTATAGCAAACAATTTAAAAAATGGAGAATCTCGTAACGAGTAATGGCCCTGAGCGAAATGGCGGACGTGTCCCTTAATTGACGTCTAGTAAGATGAAAGGTTTTCCCTCGTTAATTAAAGAAAGCGTCAACCGAATGTGCTCCTTTGAGACGTCTAGATTTTCACTTGGGTCTCGGTCGTCGTCATTGTCGTTGTAGCTGCGATTGTTCTCAGTGAGGTTAACAGAAAGTGAGAAGATGTTACAGTCTGGAATCAGCAGCCCTTGGAGGGGAGAATTTCGTAATTTCCCGAGGGTGAAAAACGTCAAGGTGACAGTAAGAGACACCGCTAATCTTCGATGTTACACCGACGAAAACGTGCGGCCGGAAATAGGAAATCTCGGAAACGAAAGAAATCTTTTTCCAGATTTGATAATCCCTGTCCTCGTCGCTACTTTTCGCTAGCACCTGCTGCTTATTTTTCGTTTTCTGACATCTCTCATCTCCGGAAAATTCTATAGTGTCTTTTTATCATTCCGACACTGAACACATTTTCGAGCACTTTCTTCTTATCATGAATTCAATTAAAAATTTTCAATTTTCTGTTTCTTCTTTTGCATATTTACTTGAAATACAAATTTAACTGGATTTGAACCAGCCTGTTTCTATTTTTGGTTGAGTGTCGATCTAATGTGTAATATTTCAACATAGACTTGTTGAATGGCGAACCCTGTAATTATGATAGCTAAAATTCTTAAGCTTTTTTCACTTTTAAAATTATGCAATTGCGAATACTTGAAATGTTATCTTTGACTAATTATATAATGCTTTTAAATATTCAGTTCTCTCTTTATCATGTATTAAGTTGGCTTGAGGGTTTTATATTCAGGAGTCTTAAATCTTGACAGCATTCTTGATAACAATGTTTAATTAAAGAGTTTTATACAAAATAAGCTTTTATTTAAAAAAATAAATGGCGCCAAAATGTATTGAAATAGAATTAAATAATAATTGGTTCATGTTGAGTAATACGAATAGTAGAAGCAATTCAATTCTTTTTCAGTTTCTACATTGATCAACAGAACGCGACAAATTAAAACCAAGCATAGATGAATGTCACGTCAGTTGTATTTTTTCACTACCAACAATATTGTAAACATAACGGATTAAATTTTGGACGGTCCTACAGTCTCATAAAATACTGATTTCCAAGAAACTATCGCACATCATTCGGATCATCAAACGAGAAAAAATACAAGTAAAGTTTGAAATTATTAAGAACATCGTATTTTTCTAAAATATGTATCAGGAACATGTTCTCATAGATATCTAGATCAAATATTAGGAGAGAAGTTTTGATCAAAAGTGCATTTTTCTTGAATTATAGTAACAAAATCAAATTTTTTCTTCTGCTACCTAATGTATCCAACCGATTTACATACGAATTTAATAAGATGTCTGTATAACATCTTCTTGATGGGTATTGTAGGAACTTTAAAACTGTAGAATATTTTTAAAGCTTTCAACTTATTTAATTTCCGAATTTTCAGTTTTTATACTAAGTAGGTAAAATTTAAAGAATAATGCATCGAGAATCCTTGCAAAATGTATCAAGAATCGGTTGCTACTGACGTTTCGTTATAATTTGGTACCAATCAGTTCAAGTGATAAGGATGTAGAGGTAAGCATAAGCCGAACATTGGTTGAATTTACGCTTTTTTTGTATGTTTTAATCACACATTTTTAAGGAATTAACATAAAAGCATGAAGAAACTTATTTTTTCATGGTGGATCAGTCAGCTGAAAGTTTAATTGAAATCGATTGATAACTACGTCGTCAACCCAAAAAGGGTTTAAAATACATAATTATTCGAGATAAGGATTTTTCTTAGCTTTTTGGTACTTTGTGACTGTTTGCTACCGCAAATCCTAATCAAAATGGAAGTTTAAGAACCTTAAACTTAAATTTTAATAATCAAGTATTGGGCACCATATTTCACTACTAAAAATGTTTAGAAACATTTTAACCAAAGAGAAAAGATTACGATTGAAACTTTTTTCAATGCGATAGATAAGCTTGAAGCTTGATATGAGAATATATGAGCAGATGAATGTTGACATCAATTTTAACGATTCTTACCGAAAAAACAAATTCAAATCTCTAATATTCATTCATTAAAACAGAATAATACATGAATAATGTATAGTATCTATAGTAAAAAATATTCATCATTATCCAACAGAATGTTCTCCCTTTTATATTATCTGGCCAAAGATAAAGTGCATTTTGGTTCCTACCCTCCATCCTTGATGCCACCCTCTGTTGGGTGAAAAATAAATCAAGAGTACTCCTCCAGATTAGGTTGTTGGAACGCATCAACTTCACGGGGTTAACCACGGAAGAAAAGCGTTCCGCATTCGCTTTTATTTATGGTGGATTTATAAAATTGGGAACACGTCTCGGCACCCCATAAAATTTCCGATACATGTGTGTATATACATATACGGCTAATATGCATCGAGAGACAATCGACTTGTACTCCCTGGCGCGAAATTCAAATTCGTGTTAAATTCGAGCGAGGGCTGACGAGTGGAAAGGTATACTATTATATACGTTTTGTCGAGCGGAGTCTCAAAAAGAACCTTGTTCTTTTCTAAGGTTATCCATTTTGTTCTTTGGCTATTAGCGAAAGATCTGATGTAAATTAGGCATTACTTTTCAATATGAAGTATTGACAGGAACTTAATAAATTACAGTAGCATTCAACTTTTATTGGAAACAACAAAAACGAATTAGTTTAAAACTGAGTTTTAAAATAATGACTTCCTTATTCCAGTGTGCTTCTATTTCTTATCATTAATATTATGAATTTAGATTAATTGTTTCACTTTGATAAACCCCTGATTTATCCTATATGAAAACAAAAAGTCATCTTTTACGTTTTTATGAAAATTCTGACTTTCATTCTTAGGATGCTGAGCATGGAAAGGAACCCCCTCTGTGACATTAAAATCACCCCTGCTAACTATTAATTTTGTTCACTCGCCATTTTCGCCACTGCAATCTCATTTTGTAAATTTATTGCTTATTTTAAGTTACTACGCGGAGAGTTTCATGAGCCGTAAACCGGAAATCAGGAAATCTTCGTAGTCTATTATTTCATTATTTCAGGCCCATGAATGCTTTTGAGGACACCCTTGTTCTGTTCGCGTTACCGCGCCTGTATCCTCCAGTGATTTACGTCTATGATCCCTAAGAACTTTATATGTCTATGACTGTCAACTGCATGAGAGTTAGAAATTCAGGATCAAAAAGTTAGAACCCTTCGGCAATTGGACTCCCGTTGAGTTTCCTATAATAGCAAACACAGTTCTTTCGAATTGGAGAATGTGTTTATTTTTATGACATGAATAGTCGATTAAGGATAATGATGTTCAAACATGTTCTTTCTAAATTAATCTGTCAACGACTCGTCGATTGTAAGTATAAACTGAAAAAAATCACTGGGAATTCCTTGGACTACGTCTAAATAATAATGGTTACCGCAATCAACAAAATATTCATTATTACTAGAAAGATGGTCAGATAAAACTAAAAATGCCTAAAAAGTCAATTTGAAATTGATTGCATCTAATTATAAATTGTTTTTTTTTCAGGCTCTAGATACGAGTACAAAATTGTAAACATATTAATTTATAAGAATTTTGAAATGGAAGGTTTTGTTAATTTTTGTCATTGCCTATTTCTCGAAGGGAGAATGTTTTTCAAGGTTTAGGAAAAATAGTTTTTTTTTTGTCAAAAAAAGATATCCTGCCTTTTGATAAGATTAGCATTCAGAATAATCTCGGATGAATTAAAAAAAATAGATACTGCAGAAAATTGGAAAATTTTTAAGCTTCAATTTCGTAGAAATATTTCCTTTTTTAAATTTTAATGAAAAGAGAATTACGCTCATTTAGTCCACAATGACGTCAAAGATCGAGGAAACACTAACTTAGATTTTTCTCAACGAGCATGCAACTCTAAAGTTCCGACGGGGGTATTGGGGAAAGTATTATACAAATTTTGAATTAGTCAGGTTAATATTAAATGTGAGTTATTTATAAATTGAATTAAATTCTAATTAGGAATGTGCCAACTTAGCCTTTGCTCCAATTTACCCTACTCGACCCTATTAGCTATTTTTTTGTTGAACTTAATAAAATTTGTTTGAAGCGTCTTTTTTTAACTAATGCTAAAAGTACAAATGAATTGGAAATGAAGGCAAATTGGAAAAGGGAGGAGAAATCTATCCATATTCATAGATATGGCTTTGTTGTTTTATTGTGAGTACATGAAAAGAAATTGGATACATTGTAGTATCAACATTTGAGGTAGTACAACATTTAGGTTCACCGTCATTAGTTAAATTTGCAGATATACAATTGTGAATACTTTAAAATGTATAATCATTGTATATCAATGGTTGAAATAGCCCAAATTTCGTCCAGACAACCAAAAATGTATTTGCACAAATAATAACAAAATGTTTTTCTTGCTTGAACAAAACAGTTTTATCAGAATACAATGTGAAGATTTGAATCGAGATTTCAATTACTTGTAATTGATATTACGTTGCATAGGTTTGCATTTTATCTCCCTTCAATTAATTGTGTATCTGCCACCTATTGACTTGAGCAAAATATAACGCTGCATCATTATCGGTATCGTGACGAGTACGTATGTGCGGGCCTTGAGTTCGCGGATTATCAGTGCGCGGATGTTGGTCCAACAACAGGGCAGGCGCCCACAGGAACTTAGGAGCAAAATGTTGCTTTAATTCTGGTGTCATTGCAATATTTTGCTTATTATCTAAGCTTACTACGACCTGTCTCCCCTCCTCATCAAATATTGGACGAACAATACCATTGACGTACACTCCATATATGACGTGTTCATCGTCGGCTATAATGATAATGAACTTCGTCGATTAGTGGATAATGGATACCATATAGTTCGGCGTAAAAACGAACGTCACGAATTATTTTATTATTTCGAGGAGGTACTGACACGGCCGTTGAACTTAATTCTGTAAGAAGAAATAGAATTTAATACATTTTGTAGTAATGTGTTATCAAGGTCATTTTGGGGATCCAAGAAAAAACTATAACGGAGATAAATTAGTTGGTCTATGCTTAGAAAGGGGTCTGTTTATTACAAATACTTGGTTTAGACATAA
>NC_046660.1:98544226-98546956 GCF_010883055.1 Belonocnema kinseyi | reverse complement strand
TGCCAGGACAGGAAAGTATGACGGCAAATAGTTAATAAAAAGAGTGTCAGTAGAGTGAACGACGCCTGAAACAAAGACCTTGGCTATTAATGGACCCAAGTGGGGAACCTTACATAACGGCTATGTGAGGTTCTTCGCTTGGGGTGATTGCTAAAAAGATTGATCAGCAGCCTGGGTCGGAGCAGTGTTGCGGAACGAACGTGTTATTTACATAAGTAGCACGAGAATTCTGGGTCATTTTGAAAAATCTCTATCCCATCCACACACTACTCCTTTCCCCTGCCGAGTGAGTCACGCCTACCCCGAAAGGGAAATGGCTTAATGGTGTAATAATAATAATAATAATAATAATACATGTAAATTCTAGATTGATCTAAAACTGATTCCACTTCCCACACATCTCTTGTATACCCTAACCATATCAATTACTTGATCCTCAATAGTGTAACGAGGCTAGAACCGAATGGGGTACTCTTACCCCGAAAGGTATTTGGCTTATTTGTAAAATATAACAATATCCAATAAGAATTAGAAAGACTGCTTTGCATGCAACATGTTAGGTGGCAACATGCAACATGTTAAGTTTATACATAGAGGAGAGAGGGAGGGGGGTCATATTATGAGATAGAGGCCCCAATATGAAATATTCCACATCTTCAGACAAAAAATTTTAATCATTTTCCGAGTCAAGTGTTATTGAGAAGCCAGAGTACGATTTCCGAAAGCTTTTCCGCAAGAATTTGTAGAAAGTACCCATAGACGAGCACTCGTTGCAATGAATTTTATTTTCGATTTCCTGCGATTACCTCATATTATGGTAAGAAAATCCAGAGTTTGAAAATAAACTGTTTTACATTTTTCAACTTTTTAAAGGATACCAAATTGTTATTAAACTTTCTATTTTAGCACCTTATGTAAAACCTTATGCAAAACTAATTTCCCTTTATGACTTCAAAAAATTCCCTTAATGGCTTCAGAGAATTGAGGAAATTTATCAATTTTCACGCAATCAGAGATTGCAAGGAATAAAAAATATATAAGAAATTCTGAGAATTCCGAATTAAAGGAATTCAGAGATTCTTAGTAATTCCGAAGAGTAAATGATTTCATAGAATTTCGGAGATTTTCGAGATTTTAACGAATTAAAAAAGCTTCAAGAATTAAAAGAATTTGCAATATTCGAGTATTTGACGGAATTCAGAAAAATTTAAATTTAATTTAATTTTTGTAAATTCAAGGAATTCAGAGATTTTCAGGAAATCGGGGAACCTGCCAAATTTTCGTTGCTCTGAATATGATAGTCTTTAAAAAAATGAAAATATTTTAATTTTTTTAAAGAATGAAAGCCATATATTGTTTCGTCAAAAGGCTTTAAATTTGAGAATGTACCATTTATTAGTAATTAATTTTGTTTTTTAATTTTAAACGCTCTAAATTTCAAAATAATCCATTTTTAATTTGTAAAATTGATCAATTCTCAGTTATAAATGCTGAGTAGTGTGAAATTCATTTAATTAGTAAGCCTGATGATGAAAATGTGTCAGTTTGTACAACTTCCAAGACTTTAAAAGTGTACAGTTTAAAGTATTCCTCACTTACAGGTTATTTAATATCAAAAAATTTTAACTGAGGCTTACCGCAATATTTAAAGTTTTGATGCAAAATTTAAAGTTTCTTGTCCCGAAATTCGGGATGAGCAGTCAAATATTTTTCAAAAGCTTGGCTAGTGCTCCAAATTTGAGCAACTAGTCCATTCCGTTTTCCAATACTTGAGGACATTTCAGGTTAAAATGAATGATTTAACTAATCATTGGTTTTAATTTGTTTTTTAACCATGAAATATAATTATTTTCATACAATACCATTTTGAAGGATTTAAGAGTTAAACCATACTATTTTCAAGGTTTTGGTATATGCTTTTAATTCCAAATTATTGAATTTTAAACGATTACAGTTTGAAATAATATAATGTTGAAAGTTTAAATCTGAAATCTGATCAAGTATATATTATTTTAATTTTCTATTTTGAAAGATTTAAAAAGGAGGAAAGTCATACAACTTTTATAATATTTAAAATCATTCTGAATTTTTATATATATATATAATAAACTAAGAAGGTGAAAGACTTCACTCATGCTTGAAATTAAAAAATTGCAATTGTTATGGATTTAAACAATTTTATTATTATTTCTAAAACTAATTTTAGAAGTTTCATATTAGAATATTATACTTCTTTATTCCAAATATTTAAGTGCATAAAAAAGCGTTATTTCCTATTACACTTACGCAATTCTCAACTTTAAACACTTCAAGTAATAAAACAAAAAAATTGAGAAAATACTACAGTGAAAAAATAAAAGCATCTCTGCAAACCAACTTCATACTACGAATACAATGTATTAGCTGCGAATAGAAATCCTCTAGGGAGAGTTGAGACACTTAGTAATCCTTTCTGATTCGTTAGAACCGACCGCAATACCGAAGCACTTTTCAGTTGGCGATTTTCAAATAGAAACCGATCGCAATACGGAACTATAAATTAAAGTTCGGCTGTTTCCAAAACTTTCACACTCGGAGTAAAATAAAATGAATAAATAATTTCATTCGATTTACTTTGTCACGTGACGTTAAGAAATCTACCCCCTCCCCCCTAACGTCATGATATTAAAATTAAATGTAACAAGCAAATAAAGAATAAAAAAGTATAGAAAAAAGGTTTTTCTTTTGGAT
>NC_046660.1:98540390-98544126 GCF_010883055.1 Belonocnema kinseyi | reverse complement strand
TACAAGCTATCTAAGGATGGTACTATAGAACGCCACCTCAAGGTAGGCCTAGTGGCGCCATCTCTTGGTCAGGCCGGAAACTTATCAATCCATCCTCGTAAGTCTAATTTAATTGTTAGTTAAAAACAATCTTTTCTTTTCTAAAGAAAATAGACTCACTAAATAATTCAAGATATATTAAATTTTGGAAATAAACTGGATAAATATGAAGAACATATGTCTATGAAAAAATTAAACAATATTAAAAGTACTTTCACATTCTCCACAACATTTTTCGGCCTTCATGCCCCTGAAAAAAAATCTTGTCAACATATGTTCTAAAAATCGCGCCAGAATAATTGGTATCTAAAATTCGTTGTGGATATTTTTTCTTGTGTGAAATTTAAGAGCTATTCAATTTAAAACGAATTTAAAATTGTACGATATTATATACTATTATATTTACCAATATAATTAAGGACAACTGCTGAGGTCAAAAACAGTGGTCAAATAACTCTCCTTATTTGCTTTGTATTTAGCTCGGTATTTAGTTAACAGTGAATGTAAGCATAATGAATATTATGCAAGATGTTTCATTAGATTATGTACTACATACTCTTATCTAAAAAATTATTATATGTTACCTCATTCGTCGTTTGAAAATATAGTTTACGCTAATAATATGCTTTACATAATTGAAGCTTAATTTCTAAGATTTTTATACAACATAAACGATCTTTTCCTTGCTTATAGGGCGTTTAAATATTTTAAGTCAAGCTAGATATGCCAGAAATTTAGAGCGGTTATTATGATTCTAATTGACAAGATGCTGTAAAACCAGACATCATCTTACGTAGTCGTTTATTAATTATAAAGTTATCAGTATCAGTATATCTTTATTTGACATCGAGAAGAAAAAAGTTTTGTGCAAATACAGATAAAATAAAAAATAAAATATGTCACAGTAAATGCTGAGCATACAAAATTGTTTCAGCGATTTTTATTTGATAAGAAAATCTATATCAATATAAAGAAACATAAGACTGTTAAAGTAGTCCGCGGTGATTGGGAAAGCTAGTCATGGCTATGTCGATTTTTTTTCTCTGGAATTTTTAAAAAAATACAAAATTCGACCTGGATATCAATTAATGAATTAGGTATTAAATTTCTATACTGATCATTATAAATAAAATATCTTTTTAATAATAATAAAATGAAAATTTAAGGACATGTGACATACTTAAATAACTATATTACCGTCCTACCTTTTGCAATCAACTGAATTTTCTTTGAACTTAAAAACTTTTTTGTACATATAATATCAGGCTGAAACGTTGGAAAATGTAGCAGGAGACCATAAACTACGTTTATGTACTTCATTTGAGTAGGAATTTCGCTAGAAATTTATTTCAAAGTAATTAAAACCGGGTCCATTTTTTGACATATTTGCTTTGAATCTTGAAATTTGTTGAATCTTAGAACTTTTTTATATGTAACATATCGGTCGCAAGCTTCGAGAAATGCAAGACCCGACATTAAATCACATTTATGTACATTTTTTACATCTTTTTGCATCTCGAAGATATTTTAAATATGAAAAAAGTTCTCAGTGCAAAAAATCTCAAGGTTACAAAGAAAAAATGTCAAAAAATGGTCCCAAATGTAATTTCTTTGAAAATAATTTTTAGCGTAATTCCTACTCAATCTAATTACATAAACGTAGTTTATGGTCTTCTGATACATTTTCGACAGTTTTCGTCTGATATTTTAATTAAATAAATAGTTCTTAATTGAAGCAAGAATCAGTGAACTGATAAAGTGAGGTTATTAATATAGGAATTTGAGAGCGTTACATGACCTTAATCTTGATTTGACTCGATTCGAGTAAAAGTCATTTTTCACGCTTATCTCTTGGAAGCATAACCACATTTCGAGCAAGTGAACTTGACCTGCAATAAACCGACAAAAAAAAAATATTTGAAATTTCATGCTCTTCCTGATTCCAGCAGAAGCTATCTGCCAACGTTAGTCAACGGCACACCGTTCTCGTCATATTTTACCTTGGTATGTTTTGCTGAAATTAAGCTCAAATACCCTGGAAGCGAGTACAAATGAGCAGTAATTTAAACACATTATATTTTATGTCACCAAAACAGCTTTCCTAAACTTTTTCAACGTGCTTTAAGCCAAAATTAACTATTTTTGGAGCTCCTTCGTAAAAAAAAACTAATTTGAAAGATTTTTCATTAAACCGATCAAAAATAGCTAGACTACTTTAAATTGTTGGATAATTATGATACATGTGAAATTGGTACCTTTGCATCAATTAGATTTAGTATTTATGCAATGCTTTAGTTTCAAGCGTTCTCATTGACATTCCTCAAAATTTGAAATCATTCTAGTTTTAATATGCAAAATTTAGTGAGTATGCATATCTATTAAAAAGCGTGTAATTTGACAGGCTGAACTTAAGTTTGTCAGTTCGAACGTTTCAATCGTAACTGGTTTAATAAGTTCTTTAGTTTTTGTATTTTCATGTAGTAAACAGAACAAAAAATGCTATAATTCTCCATGCCAAAATGTTTACATTTTAAACCTAATTAGTTCGCATAAATCGAAACATTTGTAATGTGTAATTGAGCACGCATTTTGAGATCCTGGGGACATCAAAGAGACATAAAATTATTTTCCTTTGACCGCCTTCATTTAAATATCTTTCCATCATTCATTTTCGAGGGGCGCTTGGCAATTCATTGTCATCTGTGACGATGATCCCTTTGAAATTTATGACTTGTAGTTCACAGCGATGCAAAAGACATAAACCCTGTTGTCTATGCAAGTGACGTAATTCCCATCGAGCGATTCAGCGGAAAATGATACGTTAGAGGCGAAATTTTAATGGCGCGTGAATCTTCCAACACTGAATCTATCGGCTGGAATAATACTTTTAGAGGGGATGATGAAGCTTTCACTACTACGTTACGGGCGAGAATTCGCTAAGAATTATAGAGAAAGGAAGCAACGTTCTTTGCACATCATTTTTAGATCTAGCAGAGATTTTAAATAGAATAAAAGTTCTTAGTTCAAAACATTCCGAGGTTCCAAAGAAAAAATACGAAAAAATGGTCCCAATTTTAATTTCTTCGAAAATAATTTTTAGCGAAGTACATAGTACATTAACGTAGTTTATGGTCTTCTGATACATTTTCCAAAGTTTTCCTCCATAATTTCAATTACATAAAAAGTTCTTGAGTTACAAAAATGCAGTAAACTGATAAAGAATAAATCTATATATCATAAACACCGTTTTTTAGAAATTAAAAATTAAAGACTTAATCTTTTTACAGTAATATTGGAAATTGTCATTACGTTCAGCGAAAGTACTAATCGGCGATTACTGCTGTCGACCGTGAGTGCGGAGTGGTCGCCGATAATTTCTGAGATTTTTTATCTTAAATTCTACTACGACTGTGACTTAGGGTACTTAAAGAAAAAACCCCAAATTAACAGGACGCAATCTGGGAAATCCCATCTTCAATTTAAGCCCATAAAACTTGAACAAAGGGGGAGGGTCGGTAAGGCCGGTTTTTGGCCTAATTTATTTTTGGATCAAAAAATCTGAAAAAATCATGGTAGTATCTTATAAGTATTCCGACTCGATTGCACGCTAAACGGACTACCCTCCACCCTCCACCCCCCAGCCACCCCCACCCCCTACAAATATAGGAAACACCACTACACACCAACTGTATTTTCG
>NC_046660.1:98505201-98540290 GCF_010883055.1 Belonocnema kinseyi | reverse complement strand
AGAATACATGTTTAAGAGTGTCAAATTTCTCGAAAATACAGTTGGTGGGTAGTGGTGTTTCCCATATTTGTAGGGGGGTGGGGGTGGCTGGGGGGTGGAGGGTAGTCCGTTTAGCCTGCAATCGACTCGGGATACTTATAAGATACTACCATGACTTTTTCAGATTTTTTGGTCCAAAAATAAATTAGGTCAAAAACCGGCCTTACCGACCCTCCCCCTTTAGGTGTTCCCAAAATATGGTAGTAAATGTCTAAGCATGTCAAGGTACGAAATTCGAGAAATCCTTTGATACTTTTATGAACAGTGATTTTTAATCATACTTTCGCTGATCGTATCGACAACTTTCAATGGTAGTGTATGATTCAAAATGCATTAATTCTTGTGATCATACATATTTAGCTACTGTTTCTAAGAGTATAAAAACATTTAAGGAAACATGAAATATTTTTTTGGGCTTCAAAAAGATGAAATACTTCCATTTTATCATTTTTATATGAATAACTTACCTGAAAAGTAACTAAAAACTCTAATAATCCCTATTTCTATTTTGTTTCAGGTACGTGCACGCATTGGAACTGCTAAGTTTCTCGAGAGGAAGTCAAATACGGTTTCCTGTGGCAAATAAAATTTCTTTAATTTGTAACAGTTTTCAAAACTACTAAGTGATTATTTAAAATTATTTATTATCGTAATTAAGACTGAGATTCGCAAGCTGACAAGAAGTTGATTTGAAAGAATTCTTACTGAAAAATATGTGTAACTACTTGCGATAAATACTCAAATAATTTTCGTATATAAATTCTACGAATGTTTTAAAGTGTGTTTTCGTGTATTTGTTGTTTTAATCAAACAGGCTGTGGTGTTTGCTAACCGGGAAAACTGAAAAGAACGGGAATACAAATTCAAGCCGAAGATCACATTTAAAGTTTTTGATGATGTGAATTTCGAAAGGTTTCTAGAGAATAAACAAATTTTCTTAAGACTCCTGGGAAACATGTAAATCATGTTTCATTTTGATAAATTAATTTTAAGAGAATATTTTAAATTATTTCAAAATACATCTCAAATTGTCAAAAAGAAATCCGGAATCTTTAAAGACAATTTTTCGAATTATTCAGATTTTTTTATCTTAGAAAAAATACAATAATTTTAAAAGATTTTTAGAATGTTTAGAAATGTATGCGAGAGAAATAAAGCAGGAAAAATTGGGATTATTTTTAAAGATATTTATAAGGTTTATTCGAAACAAAATGTAAGTTTTTCAAGCTTTCTAAAAAAGTCTTAAGATTCCTGGGAAAATTATCAATGATTTTCTGTTTTGGAAAATTAATTTTGACAGAATATTTCAAACATTTTCCAAAGATTTCGAGAAATTTCGGAAAAATCTGTAAAAGTCTTATAGGCAAAGTTCTTATTTTGAAAGATTTATTAAAATTGTAGGAATAATTCGATTTAGTTTGAAAGATGTTTAAAATATTAACTCGTGTTAAAAGTTTCACCTTTTCGGTTAAAAGTTCAATTGTTTGGTTGAAAATTAACTTTTTTGGTAAAGAATTAAAGTTATGTTGTACATTCGTCTTTACTAGTTGAGATCAACTGAAATCTGTTAAAAATTAATTTTTTAGTTGGAAACTTAAGGGTTTTGATGAAAATTCGTGTTTTTTAAATGAAAATTTATTTTTAACTTGAAATTTAACTATTTTATTTTTCTTTAGTTAAAACATATACTATACATTACATTTTACTTTGAGAATTCATGTTCTTTGGTAGAAAATTAATTTATTTGGTTGAAGATTGATCTTTTTTTTGAAAATTCGGCTTTTTAAAACGTAACTTTTTTAAAGAATTAAAAACATGTGAATTTTTGAAGATTTCGAAACAAATTTAGAAGTGTTTCAAGACTGCTTCAAGGTTTCATGTGAATTTAAAAAAAACAATTAATTTTAAGACAATATTAAAATAAGTTTTAAATCTGTATAAATGATTATCCAAAAATGTCAAGAAGAATTGAAAAGATTTCAAAGAAAAATTAAAAATTAGAACGAAATTTAGATTTTTAAACATTTCAATCAAAACATTAAAATGTAGTTTTTTTAGTTTTTGGTATTAACGATTAGTTATTGAATAAGTATTGAAGAATTATGACAAATAACCATTATGAATCATATTTATTTTGACATTTTAACCAAATCTGGGCAGATAATCAAGATATCGATATAGTATTATATATGTATTTCCCATATTACGTTTAAAAAATGTTCTCAGTAATTAACTGAACAGGGCCACCATAGTCCGCTTAAATGTTTGAAGAAATTGTACTCTATAACTTGAAAAAAAAATAACTTGAAATTAGTGGACATAAATTAGTAGATACCCTGTAAAAGGAAACTATTTTAGAAATTTTTTCCCCTGAAGTATCAATGTTTAAAGAGGCAAATCATTCTCTTTTTCGCTACTGGCAGTTCGTTTTCGTGCTTCTATACCTATTATAACAAAAATTAGAGGTTTTCATGCTAAACCACGACTCCACAGGTGGCCAGCTTCAATTATCGAAACCTGAACTCCGCTAAAATCCGTTAGGAACGGTTTATACGGCACATTAATAAGTGTAAAGTTTACATGTGCTCGAAAAATATGTAAACAGTAATTTTCTTTTATAAGATACTACTTTTTTATATTCACGTCAGTTTCGCTCTTCGCTCTCCATGTCCAGAGGACGTACAGATTTGTGACCCATTTCTCCAATATTATCTCTTTCACAAGAAAAAGACCTTCAACTTTTAGAATATTAATACCAAATATGTTGTGTATCTCCATAAACATTATAATGCTTCTTAAGATTTAAAAGCCATATTATTGAAATTATTGTACCTGCTTTTTACACAAAAGCTTCATCTCAAATGAAATTTGATTATTAAATAATTTTAACTTTAAATTCGAATGCCTAAATATTTTAATTTTAGAAATTGAAATTTGGAAAAATTGTTAAATACTAACAATTTTAACTTTCTTAATTTTTCATTTACTTAGGTCGGAGCTAATAATACCGAGAACTGATTTCGCAGCGGTTTCGGGGTGTGAGGGAAGTCCCTCTGGGTCGAGAGAGGGTGTCTAATTATCTGATACATCAGCAGCATAGTCGAAGGGCGCAATGCGCGGGTACTCACACGCGTGTATTGCGTACTATTATTTATTCCAATTAAACCGATCCAGAAGGCCTTGACTGTTTAAGTATGGAGGCCCTGCAGATAGGTTTAGGGCCAATTGCTGGTCCAGTCAAAATTATATACATTCTAGGTTCCAATGTAGTTTAAAATTTAAGTGGAAACATATGGTACAAATTATAGCGTTTATAACAGAATCATTTTAAATTCAAAAGTTGGAAAACTAAATACTTTCAATCCCTCCCACTTCGAAAAATTTTAATTTTAAGTGTTTGAACATGACATTTTACAAGCTTTAATTTGACTTTGTATGTGCGGGCATGTTTGCGAAAATCAAATCTTGAATTCCAATTTTGAAAACTTCCACACATCCAGCCGACTGGAAATTTCGAAAATAGATGTATGTCCGATGACAATACAAAATTGTATAAAATTTAAATTGGAAAAACATTTGTTTCAAAAAACACCAAGAATATGGATATGCAAGAACATGTATCGGCGTATGTAAGTGTACATGAATTTATATGGGTAGTGTCTCGCCCTACATATTTTTTTAAACGCCCCCTTCAAATGTCACTCCGCCCTTCCAAAAAATTTAAGAATTAATATGGAAATGTCAAAACAAAACCTTCTTCAAAAATAAATAAGACGTTGATACATAAGAATGACATTTCAGTTCAACTAATCCGAATAATAATATATGATACATAATATATAATATATAATTGAAGGTAATTAAATTTAATATTTTAAATGAAAAGAATCATATGGTTGACTAGACAGTATATTATTTAATTTTAATATGCCATGTATCGTCATAAATAACGCAGGCGGGTGTAAATCAACTTTTTTTCCTATTTCAAGCTTCCATGCGTTAGGTAACTTAAGAATGTAAAATATTGATTATTGTCTTCGAATATTTCGACATAATAGAAAAAATTGTATAAAAATTTGTTCTTCATTTTGGGGTATCCCTCCTTTAACGATTGATAAAAGTATAAAATTGTATTTATACATAATATAACTCATATAGCATATATCTACAATATGAGTACCAACTTTAACAGAAAATTTAAAAAAAACAATGCTAAGATTTTTTAGTATTAGAAAGTTTTTGAAATTTTCGGGTAGATTCAAAAGAGAATACAAAGATCTATCACATCCTGCACATACTATAACACTTCATAATTTTGTTTTTTATACATAATTTTACAAATGATAGAATCTATTTTTTTGCGTTCTTTTGATGAGAAATTTTTTTTTTCTATCTTGCATAGTTTGACCAAAAAATGGAATTTTTGGATTTTTCATTATTTTTGGTACGGTCAAATTTGGAATGTTCAACTTTTCGACCAAATTAGAAAAGTTATTATGATAATCTTGTAGGTCTTTCAAAAATGAACGTTTTTATTATCTTGCCTTTTTTCATATCATGCGTTATTTGACTTAAAATGTTCATTTTAGTTTGTTTTTTTGGATTCTGAAAATGCTCTCTGATAATTTTATTTTTATAGAAAAAAGTCATAGGGAGAAATTGTTTGAGTTTCTGAGTACTATGAACAACCGTAGATAGAATTTTGAAATCTCGACAAAATGTGATCAACAAATTTTGAAAATGTGCTCACTTTTTGAATTTTCATCCAAAATAACTGATTTATGAACTTGTTCTTTCTTTTTAGGCTTTAAAAAAGTGTGCCAAAGCAGAATCCAATCTGAGCAATTTTTACGTTTTCTAAATGGGGCATTGGAAGATTTCTATAGAAAGGCATCCATTCTTTTAAGAATCCTAGGTTTAGGGCAAGTTGTTGATGTATAATGCCCGCAACATCATTATCTCTGTGCGTATACTCTTTCTGAGCTATTACGCGACAGCCATCAATAATGTACTCGATGTATTCGTTTGTATCTTCACATAATCGGCAACGGTCAACCACGTCTTGATGTTAATTAATAATTAATCTTTAATAATTTAAATAAATTTAAATAATAATTTCGATAATTTGCGATAATTTCTGCTTCTGAAAACCTGGTCCTGTTGCGCTATGGCGAACCTTTGCGTCTCTGGATACAGAACACCCCCTATCTCAGGCAAATATTAGATGTCTTACTATCCATCTGATATTGATCTAACGTTTTGGGGTGCACGCTGTGGATAGCTTTTTCCTCTATTGTATTTATAATTCCTTTCTGTTTTCTGCCCTGATATTCAAGGCCTTATCTTAGGGCAAATTCAAGGGCTTTTAGTCAAGATCCGCTTTACAGATGGTGCTGTAAAGCGCAACATCTCGTTTGCTGTTAAAATAGTCTCGCAACTCTATAATTTGTGACTCACATCGTTTTTTGACATCCGCAATGCTATTAGCCCCTATATGTCGTGGTAGAACTGTCCTTTCAATCGCTGAAATAATTTGGTGCATTCGGTGCTTCGTCATTTCTACGCGGACGATTCTCTTTAACTTTTCAATATCGGTATTAGATCATTTGATGAGCCCGAATGGGTACGTGAGGACAGGCATGTCATAGGCGTTGATTGCCCTGATTTTGTTTGCCGTGTTGAGAGAACTCTTCATAATCAATCTAAGTCTCACAGTGAAGGCCTTCGTTAGGCTTATCTCAACTATCGTATGCTGAACAACCTTAGATTCAAGAATACCCAGATATTTACATGACTCGCCCGCAACTATTGCTTCGATATCATTTTGGAACTTGTTCCCTAACTCTGGAGTCGTTCATTCCCCCCTGGGTAAATGCTCTGTTCTCCATTTATGTAGTCCGACCTCCATGTGTATATAATTGGAAAACTGCTTTGTGACATCGATCACTTGCTGCAGCTTCAGGGCTGAACTAGTATACAGCCTGAAGTCATCCATGCACAGAAGATAGGTCACTTGATTACCATCCTTATTTTCATGTATTATGATCTCATGAGATATGCTGTTTAGTATTTTGCTCAATAGGTTCAACGCTAAACAGAACCATAGTGCACTAAAGGTGTCTCCTTGAAGTAAATCCGTCGTAATGCGTATTGATTCAGTTATAATTGGTTGTCCATGATCAAAATGCTTGATTCTTATACCTCAAAGCCACTTCGTATGACTTAGAAAGTCAATGATGTTTGAGCAGTTTTTGTAAAGTTTTAAGACTTTAAGTAAATAGCCATGCGACACGGAAGGAATCGCTTTCTGCAGCATAGAGCCTGGCATCAGATCTGGGTGCTCAATGATCTTTTAAAAACACCTTGCTAACGCATGATGCACAATCTTCAGGTTCTTTTACCAGAAGTTGTGCACCATGTCCATACCTGGAACTTTCCAGTTACTTGCCTTTTTTAAGAACGCTGAAACGTCTACAGCTGTGATGTCTGTCAGCTTCATTTCAGGGCTGTTGTTTTCTCTTGTTTTCTCTAGTTTGAACCACGCAGTGTCCGAATTGCATCTGTTCATTTTTCCCCAAGCACCCGACCAGTAGTTAGCCATGCCTTTGGGAATCTATAATCTCTCCCAATATTGATATAATTCATATCTCGATGTGCCGAGGGTGGATGATTTTAATAACATGGTTTATCAGCTTTCTGGTTCTATTTCCCTTTTTTGTATGGAGTTAATCGACCAAATTTGCCCTTTAATTTGCTAACATCCATATCGAACCTTGCTAGGGACATTGTCGCCTTGCTGGCCAAAGACTGAATTTGTAGGCCTAGTTCTGTGACCCAACGTTCGAACGATTGCCACAACTGCACAGTATACAAGAGTTTGCACCGCTAACGCAGTTTGTGTTACGTTCAAATGCGTAGGTAAAACCTTACTGTTAAGGTGTTCTATTAGTGCACGCAGATAATTTATGATGTTCATCTTAGGCAGAGAATGCCTTTTTTCTTGTTCTACGTATCTGAACTCGAGTGAAGAATCACCGCAATTCCTTTCAAGGTGCTGTAGTTTTTCTGGGATTTCGCTGTTTACATCATCGTTATTAATATCCGGATGTGGTTTTAGTGAATCCGGTACGTGACGTTGATTGTCCTTAGCACCTATGACTTAAACTTTAATCAAGTTTTCGCTGTCCACATCTTCCAAGGGGATTTCATCAATAGGAAGCTGATGTTTCACTTCCATTTTGAAAACAGCTCTTTCTACAGCCGTGAGCAATCTGTTTACAGATATTGAGAGTTTTTCAACTGCCAGATTCTGCTCATTTATTCTTATGGCTATCTCTAGGTATGTTAGTAAGAAGAGTCTATGATGTTCTCTCCTCACACTTTGTCTAAATTTTCTTTCAACAAATAAAGGCGCACAACCTCTTGTTCATATGGTATGTCTATTTCAGTCGCAATTTTTGTTTCTGAAACTCTGCTTGTGCCTCTGGTTTTATAAGGCCATTTATCTCTGGAGGTTGTGGTGATGTTGGATCATCAACAGGTTGAGGAAGAACATCAATTGTCCTTGCTTGATCGTGTGACGCGGCTTCCTCTAACTGAGGTTCATTGTTGTCGTTTTTCCACGCCAAATCAACCTGTTGTTTAATCTCCATTGCTCGGTCTTCTGTGATGTATAGATTAGTCCTGTTGTCCTTCACCTTAGCGATGAGATCTCTTAATGCGACTTTCTTTATATTAGAATACTTTGCAGAAAATTGCGTCCTTAAATTGTATCCATTTTCCATTTTCGTTCCAAACTTCACAATTTCATAATAGAGACACACCAATTCCTTTTGCATTGTGGCATCCCACCTAATGGTCTCCCATGATATTTCTGTCGAGATTGTTGGCTGCAAATAGCTAGCGCTAGCCAAAGCATCCTCAGCAGACACAGTTGATGTTCCACTGCTTACTGTTTGTCGCAGATGTTCTTGCTGGCCAGCTGTTTGATTAGTGAGATCTGCCTGACCATCTCGCAGCTCACCTTCTCCTCTTCGCTCTCTGCCTAACATGGGAAACCCTGTCAGTAGCAGTGCTACCGCCAACATAGCTGTCAAAGTCATGTCATATTATTATTATTGTTTTTATTAAACTTTTACTTGGGTAAACATGTTTATACATCATAGCCACGGACTAAGTCAAGTGACTGATGAGATTAGAATGTTATAAGTTAATTCAACGAATTTGATACGATGCTTGAAAACTCCTGCGAGGCTGTTGTAGGTATACAATTACGAGCGGCCACGATCGTTGGAGGTGATAACAGTCACCTCTTCATGATTTCTTAGAGCTACCATCTGCCACTCCACGGGTTTTTAGTCGCTCACTTCCTGATGGTCAAGAAAGTTTCTTACAATGCGACAGATGTTTAATAGAACCGCCTTCTGACCTGCTGCCAATACCCAACTGACTTCTAAATGTTCAAGATGTTTAGTTAATCTTGACATCAAGATGTCAGGTCGATTGGCCTGTATGTAATGATCCGTGTGGATAGTAACATCCCAATATAAGATGTAATCTTTGCTTTCTAAAACTGGCATTGGAATGTATCTATAGAAAGGCATCCATTCTTTTAAGAGTTCTATGTTGAAGGAAGTTGTTGATGTATAATTCCCGCTACATCATTATGTCTGTGCGTATATTCTCTCTGAGCCATTCCGTGACAGCCATCAATAATGTGCTCGATCGATTCGTTGGTATCTGCATATAATCGTCACCGGTCAACCACGTCTTGATGTAACACGTGTTTGCGAAAATTTCTGGTGCTGACAACCTTTTCCTGTATCACAATGACGAATCCTTGAAAGATTAGATATATATTAGTTTCCTCACTATCCACTTCATTTTGATCTAACGTTTTGGGGTGCTCGTCATGGATGGTTTTCTGCCTCCATTGTATTTCTAATTCCTCTATGGTTTCTGCCCTGATATTTATTATTATAAAAAACATTTCTGTGTTGAAATGTTGTCACAGGCTTATACTTCCCAACATGTCGAAGGCATTTTTGGTTAGAGATGGATTTTTATTTGATCATTTTTGCACGGGGCTGTCCCGGTATATATCATCAGTCACGGACGCATTTTTATAATGCAATCAATTGATCTGATGAGAGCAGTCTGCCCAGACATATTGGACAATGCCTGGTTTTACCCCATCATTGACGGACTGGGTTGCAGTCAAGTACACGATGGGGGGACCTACAGCTTAAGGTGGGTTCCGAACCACCAGAACCTCGGTAAAGGTACATTGAAAAATTTCTAGAGGTACCGGCTCAGGGATCGAACCCCGGACCTCTGAGGTGAAGTCCGAGTATCTAACCAACTGAGCCATTATTATTGTTAATTATTTTATTAATAATTATTTTATTATTTATTTATTATTATTTACATTAATATTATTATTATGAATAAGAAAAAGGGATATCACTTGAATTCTCTTCAGGACCTCATTAAAAAGCTTTAAAAAATGCTATAGCGAATTATGATTAAGAAGTAACACCCCGAGAGTCAATAAAAAAAAATGATGAAATTTATTTGCTGTTTTCTCGACCAGAGAATGATTTTCGGTAGTTTAATTGAGTAAATTGTCCTTTTGATTCAAACGTAATCCATTGGTTGAAATGGGGAGTGTTTTCGGAGTGCTGGGAGTCCCTGTTTCTCGTTAAATACGGTTCTGCTCAGGAATTGAATGGAGAAGAGTCGGCTGCGGCGTTCGCAGCAGATAATTGCATACACACATACATACCTAATGCGTTACTCGCGGTAGATCCCGTGTAGCGCTGGGATATCGCCTCGCGATTAAATCCATGACTCACAGCACGCGCCCTTCCTCCATTTCCCCATCTCCACGCCCCATGCTACGGTGCGATGGTTGCTCGCCGCGCGCCTGCCGGAGGGAAATTATTTTTCGTGCGTAAGTCGGCCGGCCGTTCCTGCCAACCGAAATGTAATACGCCTGTAATCGCATAGCACCGCTGAAAATTACAGGCTTGCGGCTTCGTCGTAGGTCGTGAGTGGGGCTTCAAGCTCTTCTGTACTGTGGTGTTCTGGTGTAGAGTTAGTACTTCTATTCCATTGTATAGGTCATAGGACATCTGTTCCGCTTCAGTTGGCACTCACCACTGGTGCATTTCCATCTGACAGCCTGTGTGGGTTTTGCTTTTTTTTAAACATGATGCATCTCCCAATTAGATGCACATCCTAGGAGGTGCGGTCGATATTACTTTTAACTGAAGAAAAATGGTTTACTTCCATATTGGTTCCAGTCTTTTCATTTTTACTTTTCTTGTAAAGTAACTTTTATTAGGCTAGGCTCTAAGCTAATTAATAATAAGTGGTTTTATTCAGAGAAGGAACACTTATTTCTTTTTGTTTGTTTTTTATTGGAAAGAGTTAGATGATAAATCAGTGATATTTTTTATTGACTTCAGGTATAGTTCGAAAATCTAAATCCCTCAGTTCAGATTGCCAAATGTCCTACAACTGTGGGAAATCCATTTGGTAGAATTGCACACATATGCAGATACCACTAAATTTATGCAACACGCTTATGATTATTAATTATGGTCCGCTCGTTAAACTCATTTGAAACCAAAATCTGTCAAAATAAAGAGCATGATTCACGTGCTATTATTTTAAATTATAATTTGCTTTTTGCAATAGGACGATAATACCAGCATAATAAAACTGGAAAACTAGTTGTTCTAATTGAAAAGAGAATTGTAAGAAATGTAAGAGAATTAGATTTATTTTAATTGTTTGATTTATTATTTTCAATCTTTATTAAATAATTTTATCAAAGGTAATATGAATTTTTATTGTTAAATTTAAATACATTACATAAATATATAACCATAAGTATCTGCATTATACCATTTTCCGAATGATTAGTGTATTGACATTCATGCGTATACTAACTCGAATTCGAGTTGTTTAATTAACAGTTTGGTCGATTAGTGCAGTTTATCCAGAAATTCAGATGAAACCCTTTTATTATTAACGCGCAGGGAGTTCCATGATATGTTTTGATTTGTGCTTATAAACGTGCATTGTGCGTAAATGTATCTAAAATGTGAATGGCTCGATAAACGAGGTAACATTATGGAAAGAGAAAACATTTTCACCGCAAATGTAATTAAATTGGTTGAACATTGGCGACAAATTTGCGCGCTATTCATCGCAGTGTAACCTGTCAGTGAAAAACGAACTTTTGCTACCTTACCACGTGATGACACTTACAAATAATCGACGTCGCGTCAAATGTATGGTTAAAGGTAGTTATATTATATAATTTAATGGCAGCAAAAATCCTTCTATGAATATTAATTTTCTGTCGAGTGTTTTCATTTTATTTTGAAGTATAAAATAATTGTTTGTACTTTAAATGACTTTTTAATGTTTTTTTAACTGTCTTATTCTTTAATATTTTTTCATAATACAGGCTCTGTTTACGGATAAAAATGATCTTTGAGGAATTCAAAGGGTTGATTTATTTAGAATGGTGGCCACTGGACCGAGAAAAACAGACCAAAAAATGACAGAAATGTTAATACGGTTAGGAAAAACCTGGAAATTACCCTAAATTTATATTTTTACCTGAAATTCTTGTAATTTGTAGTATAATACAAATTCGTAGTACAATACAAATTTGTAAGAGAGCAATTTTAATTACATTAAATTGTGAGGTTTAAGAGTTGGAGTACGAAATGTTCAACTAGTACCATTTTCTAATTGGAAATCATTGAGTTTTTGATGGGTAATTCTCAAACCGTTTAATTTTACAAACCTCTTAAAAATTATTTAATTTCAAAGACTTCATTTTAATATTTGTAACTCTTTAACTTTGACGAATTCGTAGTATCATGAAAAAAGTTTTTATTACGGTTCAGAATTTCGAATTTAGGAGATTTTTAAATTTGAAATGTTCCCGATATTTGGAGTGGTTCCATTTTAATACATTCTTACGGAAAAATAGATTAGTTTCTTTAATAGATTTTTTAATAAATATTTAGAGGTGGTGCAAAGCTTTTTTAGTTTTCTATGGGTTAATCACGAATTTAACATGATAAAAATACTATCTCCTTTCATTTCTCTTTTAAACCCCTTTAAAATGATCGTATGTTGATGTCCATTTGCAAACTGTTTTAAGGCACGTTGAAAATGATTTTCCAAAGAAGTATTTTAAAAGAACTTTATATTTGAAGCTGTACTATAAGGTTGAATATTGCCATTTTGACAATTTTCAAAGACCCATATCTAACCATCTATATTATTTTTTTATTTGAGATTCATACTTAAGGAAAGTTTACTTTATCATGAATAGATACCTAAAAAATAAAAGAGGTAGGTTGGTAGTATTCCAATAGTTCTTGAAAACTGTGAGATTTTTTATTTCTACAGAAATGCAATGGTGTATAAACATTTTAGAAAGTCGAAACCTGTAATTTTTTGGTCCATGCCAATGTCAATTTTATCGTGTCTTTTTATTTCGATGCGAAAAAATAAACTTTATCCACTTGTATGTGTAAAATATTAAAAAAACACATCTTGTCTTGGATAAAGCCTACTTCAAGACGATTTCAAATTATTCTGAAAATTCTTGAAAAAAAATGATTTAACTTGAAAAGAACCTGAGACATAGTTTTATAGCTCGAAGACAAAGTCCTAAGTTTTCCCAGGCCTCGAAAGGTCCTCACTACTATCTTTCCAAAAAATGTATATACCTCCGTTTTTGTACAGAATATGGTGAATATCTCAGTATAAAATAATTCAAATAATATGGGACGCAACTTGTAGTAGTGGAAGTTTGGCAGAAAGTCAGCACAGGCAAGGTCTTCTGCTGTAAGTCCGGTTGCTTCGATGCTCGGGCACCCCTTTGTATTTTCCGAAAAATAAAGCAATTTTTTGAAAATCAAGCACAAATTTTTGTTTATTAATTCTACATACACAATTTTCAGAAGCAAAAAATGTGCAACTTACTTCAAAAATTATCTCCGTACGTTGATTAGTTTCGGAGATGACACTTCACTACACTCTTGTTATTGAGAAAATCAATGCCAAATAACTCTACCCTGGTTGATATTAACTGCAGAAAACATTCACTTCTGTTTTTTTCTGTGGAAAATAATAAATATACTACTGTTAAATTTTTGATGTTTCAAATTCGCAACAACTTAAAACAAAGACCGATTCGATTTTTAAAGCTTTGAATTTGCAAATCTCCAAATTCGAATACTTACATAAATATTAGGAATTGTAAGTTCTTAATGCTTACTTTTGACATCTTTCAAGATCAAAAGCTCCAGCATAAAAACTATTTGTTTGGAAAGAAAAAGAAATTTAGAACGATTCACATTTTGATATTTCTAATTATTTAGACTATACATTTATTTAATTTTTAAGGTTACTGTTGTGAAACTATATTATTAAATAATATATTGAATTTAAAATTGATGAATTTTAAATCTTTAAATTTTTCATTTTCAAGATTTAAAATTCAGAAGATTTTTACTTTGCTTAAATTTCGAGTTTATTTTTAAATACTTCATTTAAATACATGTTCCGACCTAAAAGATGGAATTTATTGATTTCGGTTACAATTTATTAAATTTTAATGCACATCTTTGCTTAATTTATACAATTAAATTACTTTTAATGCATTTTAAACTAAAACTACATTAACGTTTATTGTAAAAAGCCGCAGAAAAGTCTTTAAATTCAGACGTTTTACGTGTTTCACGTCTATAGCTTTTTTATGTAACATCCGTAACTAATTCATTTCGATGTGATATAAATAAAGCCATGAATATTTATTTGCCCTAGAGTATTCTAGAAACTATTGCATTGACCCATGAACTTTAAAATCAACCTTTGAAAAAAAGACCCTTGATCTGTTACTCTTAAAGTTTCACCTCTGACCTTGAATATTTGACAATTGATCCCTGACATGTGGCCCTTCACCTTTGACCTCTCATCTATTATGCTTCAATTGCAACCTTTGGCTACTGTCATATGTCTTTCAAGTTTTGGCCGCTCAGCCCTCAATCAGGGATTAATGGAATCCTAAGCACGGGAGTCTTGATAAATATTTCTAGGAGCTGTATAAGGTTTCAAGTCCCCCGAACTTCTAACTTAGTCGAAGATGACACCTCACCGTAGAACAGTATGAAGGAGGTAAATCTATTTCTTCTTGCTCCACCGTTCTTGTAGTAGATAGGTTGCCTGTCCGTTATACGTAACGTTATCGTTCAGGATTCTCGTGTAGACGAGCTGGTTCAGGTGTAAGTGCAGGTCCAATATTGACCCGTATATATGCCATGGAAAGGTACTTTGTGGTGTACTTTCCAAAGTGCTTTACAGAACCAGTAATTTCATTTGTAGTGGCTTGAAAAAAATTACCTTGTCTGCAAAAAGTTTTTTGGCCATTAACTCAGAATACTATAAAAAGTACCACAGGTTTCATCAGATGGTGTAGCGATATCAATTGCCCATTTTGTTGTATAACCCTCTAAACCGATTTCAATTGATTTAATTGCACAAAATTGGATCATTAGAACAATATAATTTAATTGCACTAGAACTACCAAACCAACTTCTGAAATTTTCTTTTTTTTTCAAAAATATTTTATCAGTGCCATCTTACTGAGACAACTTTAAAGTATCTGTGATAAAATCGATCTAAAATAATAACAGCTCAAGAGAAAAACTTTTTTATTCCTTCTTCGTAAGCTCCTTATTCGATGCGGAAGTAGCATCGCGGCGATTAATTACAGTTTATCCAATAATCGGAGTTCGTTGCAAGCTCATCTCCTATAGATGAAACGATGATAATCACCTACGGATTATAAAAAGCCATTGTCATACTATCATGTCAAAACTGTTATTTCAACCTTTTCATAAAAATCGTAGCTATTAGTCTTTGATGATAAAAGTGGATAAAATTTCGAGATTCATTTACATCAAACTAAGTCCCCAGACGTAAAATTTTGATCAAAAAGTGGATGAAAGCGTTCCCGAATGGAAAAACAACTGCTACCTACTAAGTTAAATGTAAATATAGTTATAATTTTTAATGTTGCACTTATGTAGTTTTCAAGTGTTTTTTTTTATTCTTCAACGCTTTAATGCACCTTTGATGAAAAATTCTACACCTTATGGTGGCATTTAGTGTGATAATGTACTTCATTATTCATTCATCTTTTATTCATTTGTAGACGTCTCAAAATATTTCTAAATATAAAAAGACATAATTATGGCAAGAAATCTATTTCTGAACTATAATTGTAATATTTTTACGGGTTTTAAAATGATCAATAACTTTTTATCGCCTCATGATAGATAGTTGCCCAAGAAACGCTATAGAAATTTCATATTCACATAAAACTTATCTTTAAAAAGCATAGGTGTCCCATAAGTAAACTATAATCTTGGAATTAGGTAATTTTCTTATCAGAAGTTTATGGACACCTAACTTACTCCCTCGAGAAATTGAATCTGTGTAACATAACCAAAGCGTTTATGCAAATCCCTGGGTCTATACGACAAGAATTTAAATAAATGTTCTACTGGTGTTCCTTTGATTCGATCCTTCTTATAACTAACTTCTTACTAACGTAACTTTGCATACTCTTAGCATAAAAATCTCTTCATCTAAAAATTCGTATGATTTCTGAACAAAGTGGGTCATATTTTCAAGAATATGAGTCAAAAGATTTTTGCTCGATTATTCGAATCTGGAATCAAAGAGAATAAAATCCATAATGAGGATTTCTGGTTCATGATTGCGCAAACTTATTTGTGTACGCCATGTAACAACACGGCCACGGAACATCGTTTTACTGGCGACATTGTCATCATCCCTCCGTTTGATCTGCGCACCATTAAACATTTCGTTCGTCTAATCCGTTTATACTACCAGATTCCCGCTGTATAATTGTATTGTCCCAGAAAGGATACTATTTTGAGATTGTAGCGAACTTGGTAATCGAATATACATATCGTGATATTTATTGATGATACTTCAAGGAATTACAGACCGTCCATATAATTTTCACTGTCAGATGCGGAACTGTAATTTGTTTTTTTAACAGGTTTATTTAAAACTCTTTTTTATTGTATTTTGTTGAGTGGAATTTAGTTTTGAAAAACAAAATCTTTTTTAATTGGAATTGTAAAAATATTAATATTAGTCTGAAAAAGTAACTATTTAGATCTACTTGTATACAGGGTTGACACGCTGGGGCTTACATAAATGGCGAGTTGAATGCTACCCGAAATGCACAACAGCAGGGAAGAAGCCATTATACAGGATTATTTTCATATTTCGAGCCTTTAAAGCTTCATTCGAATCGGCCATTCAGTCAAGCCCGTGCATCTTCGGATCAAGTTTATGATAGTTTCCATAGTTGCATGCAAAACTTCAAACGGATACAAGTGTCAAAACAATATAGGTTATGTTATATTGTAATTACAAATAATAAAATTGTTTAATTAATAATGAAGTGAGACATGTGAACTGAGAAGTGAACGTCATTTTTTTTCTGTGCCAATAACATTATAGAATGGCTGCTGAGTGACAAATACTATAAAATAGTAATGATATTATGCGCTTCCAGTGGGCGAAGAGTGAATGGTGCTTAACGCTTATCTTTACTGCATAAAAAAGTATGTTATGAACAGACAGGATATGTTTCAAATAAAGTGAACGAAATATTACATGCGTAAACTTTAAATTGACTATGCCTACATTTACTGATGGCGATTAGGGCAAACCATGGACATGGGAAACACGGAATTAGGCATGTCATTGCGGGGTTGATGCAATGAGGGCGGAGGTCCCCCATCTTTTAATGTCCCGCGACAAAAATGGCAGCGCCCACATGTTTATATTTTCATGCACAGTTTGTCGGCAAAAATGCTCGTGCGCCTAATCAAGTGGCACATCCTAAGATGGCAGCTCTCCTCACTCATGGAATTCTCCCCCCTCCCGTGGATTCAACCCCGCTCGCCCAAGTTAGGATGGGATGCCTAGTCCCGTTTCTCCTATGTCCATGGGGCAAACAGGTGAATCTGAACGTAACCGTTTGAAGTTTCTAACGCAACCATGGAAACTATCATAAACTTGATCCGAAGATGCACAGACTTGGCCGAATGGCCGATTCGAATGCAACTTTAAAGGCGCGAAATATGAAAATACCCCTGTATAATGGCTTCTCCCCTGCTGTTGTGCAATTTGGGTAGCATTCAACTCGCCATGTATGTAAGCCCCAGCATGTCCACCCTGTATAATGATTATTGAAATGCGTAATTCTGCTATTCGATCCATATTTCGGGATATGTAGATGCAGCCACTTTTAAAAGTATTTGAAGTACAAAGTAGAAGGACAAAGTACACTTTGTACAAAGTACAAAGTATTTGAAGTACAAAGCAGAAGTACACTGACCCTAATCCGAGAGAAACTGAGCGAAGTGTTGCTTAATTTCGGTCCCAAGTCGAAATTTAGGCCCTGCTTTGAAACCGTAACTCCTACCTTAGTAGACACTGGAAGTTGTAAAATAGGTGATAAATAAGCAGTGATTTCAATGTAATTTAGACCCTAGTTTGACGCTAAAAGTGTCGGAAATCGACCGTTTTTCCACGTTTAGCGTCAAAGAAGGGTCTGTATTTACGATAAATTAGACCCTCTTTTAAAGCTTAAAATACTACTGTAGGACTTATGGCATCAAAGCAGGTTTTTTCATCATCTCACACCAATATGGATGAATAAAAATAAATTTGGTTATTTATCAGAAAAAATAAAATAATATCTTTGATATAAATATCAAGGATATTTGCAGTTATTTTTTAGATATATTATTAATCGAATTATTTGATTATGAGGCTAAAGCATAGTGCACTGAAAAATCTGCAAGTACTAACAAACGATCCAAAGATCGCACGCACGCACCGAGTATTTACCAAACGCCTAACACCCTAACCGATTCAGCTAACGGAACGCGTTAGGATGACTTCGATTAAAACCATTAGCACTTGTCCAATAATTCAAGGTCCAAAATATTTTCAAATCCCAAACAATTAATTGAATAATTACTTTTTTTAACTTTCTGTGTCATTAAATATTTAAAACGATTTTTGAAGAGTTTAATATAAAATGGTTCTATTTTTCAGAAGTATTCTACGTTATACGCTTTAAAAGAACTTGAGGCTACATATTTAAATTTGACCCTGTGTTATTTATTACTTAAATGAATACAATATCAAGCTTGCTGATTTTAATAAAAATATCTTTTTATCTCTTTATCAAGCAAAGATTTAAAAAATGTCGTTCAGCATCATAATTAATTCAATTATACTGACAAATACAAATATTGAGTTTAAGATTCAATCTAATATTCATCAGGAAATGAGTTTATATTAACAATAGCAGTACTGGTTTTATACCTAATTCTCTCCTCGTCTGAAAATTCGATATGAGCAGTTAATTATTTTTCATACATTTGGCTGTTCTTATTCTCCAATAAATGTGATAAAAAAATTCAAACAGTAAACAGTTTCTCACGAAAAGAAATGCTGTTTCCTTTTAAATCAAGTGGTAGACACGTACATAGTAATATTTCTGTAAAAAATGTTTCAGAAACTCAATTATTATTGTTTAATAACAAAAATGACCAAACCATTGGAAAAGTAAATTGAATTATAATTATTAAATATATTTGTCAATATATTTTTCAAATTTTTTATTTCATTCATAATATTCATTGTTAATTTTAGAAAATATGTTATTCTTAAACAAATTTTCAGCATTTTCAGTTAAGAGAAAATATTTTTCAGTGATTAAGCATTGCAAAGAAGTATTAATTTATAAATAAATAATTAATGACAATTAGGATAAATCTTGAATTACATATTTTTGTTAATCGAGTGTGCATTCAGTCATTAAGATGACCAATGAGTTCAATTAACCTAAGTAAATAATCATTTTTATTTTATTTTCATGAAGTTCGAACATTGTAGGCTCAAAAGATTCAATGTAGGATCATTATTGAAGGGGGGGGGGGGGTTAAACAGCATCAAAGTAGGGTCTTGAGTTGAAAAAATGTAGGGTCTAAAGATTCATAGTAGCTTCAGAGAGGTGATACAGCCTCAAAGTAGGCTCTAATGTTTCATTCTCTAGGAGTTAAAAGTTTAAAGCAGAGGCTATAAGTTTAAATTGGGGTATCTAAGCCTTGAAACCTTAAAAACTTATCCCTAATAACTCGAAGTCGATCCGAGTTTTCCAATTCAAAACTGCTGGTAGAAGTTTCTAAGATATGGACTAGTTTTATAAATAAAATTATTAAAAGTTACAAATTTGTCATTACAAGCGTGAAAATTCAAATACTTTCAAAGTGGGCTGCATATATTTATCCCGAAATATGTTTTGAATAGAAGAATTACGCTTTTAACGAATTTCTTCCACAAATTTGACTAATTGGACCGAAAAACGCTTTTATTCTTATTATTTTATTATTTTAATTGCTTCAAATATATAATTTCTTCAATATTATTTTAAGTTGAACTGCAGAGTCTTAAAGAGAATAATAAATAATAAAATGCACACTAAATAGGAAATACCTTATTTCTTTCAAAAATTGATTTTCCTTAGAGAATTTACTTTAGAATAAAATATCTTACAATAGAAAAAAGGAGAAATTAACTACTCGGTTTTTAATCCACCGTAATCTCAAATGAGCTGCCGGGTCGAATAAGGGCACATATGCTTTTTCGGCTCGAGCGGGATTAGTTCTCGTAGTTTTCAAAAGTTTGTTAGAACATTAACGTTTGGAAATTCAATTACTGGAAGAAATTTGCTTGAATTCAGTAAAAATGTTTTCAGAATTGCCTATCTTGTAGCGCTTCATGAAAAGTGAGAAAAGCGAGAAAGACGAACATTATGCTCGGTAAAATTAAAAGTCATCAGATGAATTACGCCATGTTTTCAAGTACTCACTTAATTACATTAGTGGGCTAAATCAAAAATTAATATTTTCAGTCAATCTATGGCAATTTTTTCCAACACGCTCAAGTGGCCCCCAATTTTGCTGACCTACGCTGAAGCATATATGGGTCTATATGAAAAATCCATCACTGGAAACATATAATCTCTGTTTTTCCTTTTTTTCTCATACAATATTCTTATTTCGCAAGTTAATATTTTGCTAGCATTTTTAAGTAACTTATATTTTATAACAATTTCCGTTTGTTTCAATAATTTTTTTCCTTCACCCAGAAAAAAGTTTTGTTGAATCAAATAACCTTTCTTTAAATCAAAGAAATTCTAATATTGGTATACGATCAAAGAAACATTTCACTGATTTGAAGACATTTTATAATTAATTTTTTGTACTTGATTTAGAAAAAATTTTCTTTAGTTTAAATGGAAAATTTCTTTAACTTTAAGAAATATTTAGTTCCTTCAAACCGAACATTTCTTTAAATTGAAGAAATATTTGAATGCTTCAAATTAAAAATTTCTTTATATTACATAAATATACTTTTTTATTTCACCTTTACATTTCTTTAAACGGAATAACCATTTTAGTTTGAAAAAGAGAACAAGCAAATACGGTGAACCCTAGAGATAGATCCCCCTGATATAGTCCTTCCGAGAATTGACGCCGCGCCGCAAGTAGGAATAAAAGGAGCTGCGCGATGTGAGCGGCCGTCGTTCAGGCGTGAACAAACGAAAGCGTTTTCTACGAACCGACCCTCTATCAAGGTTATTCCCCACCTCCTGTATTCCAAAACCGGCACAGTCTCAGAGTTTCACTGCAATTCCATTCAATTTAACACTGTAATAATTTTAATTAAAGGCAAGCAAAAAGCAAAAAATTTTCATTTTTCTTTGCAGGAGAATATTTTTTCAATAATCGGATTTGGCAACTCGAGTTTCAAAAAACTTGCATGCTCTATTTGTTCACCTGGGGAAAAAACTTTATTTTAATATTTTTCATGAGTAAATGAATTTGATTCTTTGCTAATTTACAATTCTTCGCGAAAATGAATTATAAAAATATAAATTGTGACCAAATTGTGCACAGAAGTAACGAAAATGTACATAAAAGCCAGGTTATTTTAACTACTTAAATGATTATCAGAAGCCATCCGCTTCCGCGTTTTCGCAAAAATTTGACAACACGCGTTCCGAAAGACGCGATAACCTAAAATAATTAAATTGATTTGACACAGCAGGCTGTTTACACATTAATAATATGGATTAAGAAAATCTCTCTTTGATTAAAATAAATAAATTGTTTATCTCAAATTACTGACTACAGAAATTATTTCTGTCATTATTCCTAGTGTATTTTTTAATGAAAATAATTTTGTTTTAAATCAAACAAATCATTTAAACAAATAATTTCGTTAAATGGAAGAATCTACGTGACGCCGTTTATTAAAACCAAGTAAATTTTCTTTTAATGTAAAAGTATTTCTATGTTGAAACAAAAATTCTAGCAAAAAAAAGTTTTTTTGTATACAATAAGACTTTTTTCTGTGTTAAGTATCATGGAAAGGTACTTTTTGCAAGTTTAATCGAACGATTCGAACAATTAGTCATTAAGAAGAAGACTGATCTATGTTTTAAGCATTTAGCAATTATTTAATCAATTAACTATTAATTTCTTGTAACATTGTTCTGTAGCAAACTCGTATACTTGTTAAAATTCTGTTGTTTAAACAATTTTGTTCTGAAATGAATGTTGAAAATGCATCTTTTGCTGTAATTGATGCGGTAATTTGTCATTTTTAAGAGTTAAGACCGCATTTTTTGTTTGTGAAAACTATTATCTAATTGTTTAGGCCATTTTCTTAAAAATCAATTGTACACTTTAATAGAAATTCTGCAAAAAATCTGATTTTTTTCTTAATTTGTGAAGTATATCGCTTACAGTTACATCTTAAAATGTTATTTAAATTCTCAAAATAATCATTATTTTTTTTAACAATTTTTTACAGTGGCCATTAAAGGTTCATTTTCAGTAAGATTGCATTCTGTAAAAATTATATTCAGTGTTGCTCTTTGGAAATTATTACTTTGGGAATGTGATACTTTTACGCCTGGTAAATCAGGATCAGTTCCCTCGAGGTTTGTCCACAAAAATTAAAATGTTTTCAGATTGAATTCAGAGGTGTTATAAATTATTATAACGGAAATCCCCGAACTCTTTTTTTTGAAGGATGATAACAAAAAATGTATTCTGCTAAAGAAAGATTTTATGCATGTGCACTATTTTGAGGTTAGGATCGGGTTTCAGTTATCTGCCATTCCAATAATGTATACTCTGTTCCCTGATAGAAGATCCTCTAGCCCAGAGATTTCCAAACATTTTATGCACATTCTGGGAAGAGCAGGGCCGCCACCCTCACATTTTTTCACAATACCCTGCCGCCAAGGGGGGACACTTGACTGCTTCACGCGAGAGAATTAGAACCTGTTGAGAGAAATTAAAATGTGTTAATATGTTAATAAATTAAATTTCAATTATTTGAATCAATTTCCTAATCTAATTTTAAGCAACTGAAAAGAAAGTTGATAAAAATCGGTTAATATATTTAATGCCAGTTGACAGTTCTTGTAATTTTGCGTGTTCTTAACGATATGCTGAATTACTCGAAATGTTAACCGATTTTAATCAACTTTTTTTTCATTTTCTTAAAATTACATCCTCCCGAGGAGGAAGCCAGTCCGGGCCCAGCCACTCGGCAGTCCCCCCCCCCCTCTATGAGGACCCTTTTTTTGTCATGAGATTTAAGGCTGTTTCAATAACTAAACTCCTAAAGGTATTATGGCTCAATTCAATTCTAATTATCTGAATCATTTTCCTGATGTGATTTTAAGAAAATGAAAAAAAAGTTGATGAAAATCGGTTAACATATCGAGTAATTAAGCATATCGTTAAGAACATGCAAAATTACAAGAACTCCCAACTAGCATTAAATATATTAACCGATTTTCATCAACTTTCTTTTCATTTGCTTAAAATTAGATTAGGAAATTGATTCAACTAATTGAAATTTAATTTATTAACATATTAACACATTTTAATTTTTCTCAACCGTTTCTAATTCTCTCGCGTGAAGCATGGTGTGTCAAGCAGTGAATCAGTCAAGTGTCCCCCCTTGGCGGTTGGGTATTGTGGAAAAATGTGAGGGTTTCGGCCCTGCCGCTGCCGAGAAAGTGCATAAAAAGTTTAGGAATCGCTGCTCTAGGGCTAGGCGCGCATATGGGTTGGCATTTCAGGATGGAGTACCCGTTTTTTCACATGTACTTTATCAAGTTTCCTCTCATTAGTCCCTTGGTCTTAATTTAATATTTATTACTTTCGTTGAGTTTCCTTCTGAAATATTTTGAATGACTTTTACGAGATGCTAGCTATAAAAGAAAATGACCTCACCGCACGTAGGTCTCGAGTTACAGGGGTCTACGGTAGCCACTTGAGTTTTTGACTCAGTCGCTCTTTTTTGTAATTAAAAAGTTAAAAAATTAATAATTAATAATTCTGCAATCCCCGACTTGAAAGTAATATATCCAGAATGTTTAAATTATTCCGATTCCAACGATATGTAATTTGTCTATAAAGTTTGAAAATTGGGTCTTCAAATTTTCGACTTTCCTAAGCAAGCAATCTATCACTGGAATCGGAAAAATTCGTAGATGCGGATTATGCTATTTTCAAATCGCTGCAAAGTTTAAATTCTGTACATTTCCTTACTTTGACCTGCTATAGACCAAAGGAACCCTGCTGGGGTAACCTTATCCACACTGAGTTTGGTAAGTGAACAGACAAGTAGTAGAAAACATAAAGCCAGTGTCGTAAATCAATCAAAGAAACTAGTTTGTAATGAATTTGAAGTGGTTCACTCAGATTGGCTGAAACATCTCAACAAATATCTTCTTTTTGATAAATTGAACAATGGGCTGCGCGAAGAAAACCAAAATTAGTCGTTCTAGAGGATCTTCTCTCAGGGAACAGAGTATAGGTCTCTGTTGTACCGATGCTGACGGTTGCCGCTTAGTAATTATTTACGAAATTAAATTGTTTGATTGTCTATAAATAAGGTTAGTTAAATGAAGGAAGCTAAATGCAATTTTTAAAAATAAATTTTTTCTTTCAAGTTTTCATCACCAGTGTAAAAATTATTTAAACAATTATTAATTATTTTCTGAATCAGTATAATATTTAAATAATTAACTGTAAGCGATACACATAACAAAATTAGAAAAAGATACCGATTTTTTATTTAATTTCCATCAAAATGTACAATTAATCTTGATTAAATTATTTCCAAAATTACACAATGTTTTTAACGGAAAATTTTGCTTGTAAAAATGAAAAATTACAGAAAAGTATAAACTTGAAACATTTATTTCAAAACAAAATAGTTTTTACAATACGACTTACGTAATTTGTGGACGATCCCTAATAAAAATATCTGAATGACAGATATTTAATCGTCAATTTCTTTTTTGTTAGTATCTTTTGGGCTTAAAACCTGACCTATTTGTCGTGTAAATCATGACCGATATTCTTAATTTGAAACCTTTTGATTTGTATTCTTCACTTACCCGGTAAATCGATACATTTTACTCAGGTGCGAATATTTGATTTTTGGAATGGACAATTAAATATATGTGGTAATACAACACGTATATTACAGAATATATGAATATATTTTCTCCTGTTTTTTTTTTTCTGCTCAAAACTTGATTTCTGTTATTTATTTGATTAAAGATATTTCATATTTATGGTTCTAAAATGCAGTTTGTGTCCAATTTCTCATTCATCTCAACGAAATACGCTAGTTCCACATCGGGACACTCACATCTGCGTAAATTAGTAGGGCAGCTTCACTTGTATCTGTACTTAATTTGTTTTCCCCAAGCGCACTGTGAAATTAAATCGCGACTCGCATTACATTACGTGTGCACAAGCGTTTCCTGCCTACGATATATAAATTATGAAACACAGGATTGTTTACAAGCTTTACAATATTCAACAGCATGAAAATGAAGCCAAAATGTATTTATGCACAATCAAGTCTTGCAAATTGAATAATTATATAATTACTTAACCGAGAGGAAACTGTTTAATATATGCAGAGTTTTATTAATTTTCCTGTTGCAATTCTTCTACAAAATTATTTAATATTGTTATATAAAAATAGCAAACCAGTCAGCGTTGTCGAAAAGCGGAAACAGCGAAACTCTATATAGGACTTCATAAAAATTTATGAACAAATTTTAGATTTGAGTCCTAAATTCATACAAATGTTATTACATTTGATACACAGCGTTTGAAGGTATAACTGTTTGAAGTATTTTTTATGCCATGTATTAAAAGCTGACGCGCATAGAAAATATTTCAATGAAAAATTTCTCCATGTATGCTTTAAGTACAAAATAATCAATCATACAAAAAGTCCCTGCTCCTAAAAATTAATCTTTTCAAAATCATTATTATTTCTTGCAGACCTCTAATACTATATAGCAACAATGTGAAAGTCCCCTACAGAAATACATTGCCACCTGGAATTTTTCTTTGCTAAAAAAACTGTTTTCATTGTCAGCGTGACCTGAAAAAATGCGAATTGAGTGACAGTTCTCTCTGTCGATCCTTCACTCTAATTCTGACACATGGAGTCACTGACAAAGACCGTCATGTTTCTCGAGGACTCAAAGATCTTAGGTAGACATGGATGCCTTATAAAAGCACATCATAGCTGAAAGAAAAATCTGTGGGATTTCAGTAGATCTCGAGTGAGCAGGGAGAGAAAATAGCTCTGGTCCATGGTCACTGAGAAAATGAAGTCCTGATAAGAGAACTAGCGATACAGAACCCCTTTATGTCTCGCAAACATTTGTACACATACAGTCCAAATGTATTTCAATTTTCCTAGTCGGCATTCATTTGCAATGTCGGCTTTGTCGCGGTGCGGAGTGCCCCTTGGCGTCGTACTTTATCCACAATTGTTCTTTCCAGAGGCTGTTTCAAAGGCACCTACGCGTTTTTCCGATGCTGCTTGATTCCTGTCTCCCCTCGTGTCTCTGTTCCCCCTTTTTCCCTATAGCCCTTTCCCTCTTGCTGTCGCGAGTCCTCTATGAAACGTGAGATAAACAGACTCTGCCTCATCCCTCAGCAGTATCTCGATGCAGCCAGTAGGTATGTACAAAAACCCTTTCGTGCTTCCTGCGAAGCACGAACCAAGTCCCCACAAGTTCTACATACACAATTCCAACAGCTTCTGTGTGTATGTATACACGCAGATATTTTACCACACATATAGAGAAACATAGATCAGACCTGCGGGTGTATGTGCAGAGTCTATGTCCATGGCACAGTGCTTTAGGTGTTTTTTTCTTCTTTTAATACGTGTCTTCCACAGACTGTTGAAGAAGGGCGGGAGAAAATATATTAAAATGTAAATACACAGGAGCGAGGATGTACTGAGTGAGAAAAAGAAAATAAACATTGCGACGTGGAAGGTGTACCTAAAGAGGTTTCGATTATGCATACGGTTAATACTCTGCGGACGTTCCGGAAATGTTCGCGGCAAATAATTCCGACAGGAGAGCTTGTAGGAAGCTTACTTTTTATCGCCCACCAGTCACGGGAAAAGACTGACTTCTTTATACTGCAATTTTTTATAATGGTGTTATATCTATTCTGGATTATGTCTTCAAAACTTTTATTTTTGGTGATGCTTTGAAAGGGATTTTTTGTAGTGACATCTCTGTGTTACGATATTGCTATTTTACAAAAAAAAGTGACTTGTAATTCGAAATTTGTTCCATCCTTGTGAAAGCCCTGTGCTGTTCCACCCCAACTTTCAAAATTACAAATTATTTGTAGAGTTATGACTTTACAAAAATGTATTTTATACAATTGGAGGCCTGGTTTTCCCCCCGCACCTCCCTTCCATTTTTAAAAAACCTCGTTTTCTTTAGAAATCTGATGAGAGTTATTAGAATTATAGAGCTCCCGATATTCGAGGTAAATAGGAAGTTCCATTTTTCTTAAAATAGTTTTAGAATATATGTGCATTTATAGATTTTATAGATTGCACTTTTCTGCGTCCTACTTCAGCTCTGAACGAAATTTAATTATCTACATTAGAAAATATTTCAAAATTTTGGAATCAACATTTTGAAGGATCCAGGACTTGTGATTTCCTGGACCTCCCAGAAGAATTCTACAAACAATTTGTATATTAATATTTTTACTCAGCTCATTAAAACATGTAACATTTTTATTAGCCTGAAAATAAAAAACAACAAAAATGACAACTTATTTTCAGAGTACCCTAGATTCTTGAATTTTATATTAATTGAAAAATATTAAATAATTTATTTGTAGAACTCCTGGGGAAGGGAAGGGGTTCTCTAATATGTGGGGTGGCGATTATGTAACATTACACTTTCATCTACAATCCCTTTTTTTCGAAATTCAAAGAGATGTAGTTTCTTTTGATTCTGGGTCGATTGAAAAATATAAAAACACTTATGCGTGAAACTTTTCTGTAATAAACCAGAATTTCAATCAGAACTCTTGAAACTCTCCAAATATTAGTTTAAGAATATTGTATATTTTTAAATGGCTCATTTTTTTCATTTAGAATTGATCGAAAAAATTCAAAAAAATTATTGCTAGATCTACTCGAAAGGGAAAACTGTACAATGTTTTACAAGATTTTACATGCGATAACTTTTAGTTTTTTTTTTTATAAATTTAAAATTATACTGATATGGAACTTCAGAACTCCTCTGGGAACAAATCATTATGTACAAATTCGAATTTTTGGAAAATTAGGCATGGCTACTTTAAAAAATTAGTGTTAGTAAAATTTTCTGGAACTATTTGTTTAAAATGTCAGACAATCTATAAAACTATGCTAAAGCTAATCACTCTAATCAGGATTTTGTTTCAATTTGACATTACAAATGTGAGGATGAGCGTGAACTTAGCCTCCAATTTTGAGAAATCATGTTTTGGTAAACGTCAAAATTATTATTCAATTGAAGGGAATCTCGTCAGTGTTGGCCACCCTTTTGACTTTTGCCCATAACTTCTGTTTATGGAATATTTTGGTAAATTAAATTACATCGTTGGAAAGGTGTGGACAAAAGCAAAATTTTGGTTGCACATCATAAATTGATTGGGTGAAAAATGAAGAAGTTATAGGCACTTAAAAAAAACACGAAATACTGTCAAGTTCGGCCCATATTTCAAGGTTGACCCATCGCTGAGAATCCACGAAATGTGTACTGAAATCATTAAATATGCACATTAAAAGCAAAGTGTGAATCTAACACTAATTTCAGGATACCATATACCTGCAACAAAAATTATTCTTGGTAGTGTGAATACCGCTTCACAAGGTATCGTTTCCCTCGCACTTGAAATGCGAAACGTCACCTGCAGTCAATTATTTTTTCAGTTTTACAGAAAAAACAATCGACGAGTTTCGTACCCCAACTACAAGCGAGGTGGAAACACCATCTTCAAATTACCTGCAACAAAATTGATCCCAGAGTTTTTACTGTGTGACCTGGAAAAGTGTATGAAATAAAATCCCGAATTGTTAAAATAAAAAATTTAAAAACCTGCAATGCATGACTTTCGATTTTATTTTCTCTTCATCTAATCAGATTTCGCTTTATTAGCGTTCTGTAGCATGGGAAAGATAGCAGCGTCGTCAGCGCACCGACCGAAAAAAAATTCGGGCGATATTTTCCGATATTAGCTCGAACTGATAAAGCGTTACATATCCAGGTCGGCCGAACTCCAGCCCAACTTTTGCCGAGATCGGGCCCAACATTTTTTTAGATCGGGCACGCGCCTCATGGTGGGCCAACTCTGACTGCACAAATTGCCCAAAACAACACATTCAGAATGCTTACTTTAACGATTGAATATTCGCTCTTCACTTTCTTATCACGTATTCACTGACGTTAGAAAACTATTTTCGCAATTTACAAGCCACTGGGCGCACAACACATGATTTGCTTTCACGCTTAGGTTACGAGCCAAATCTTACGGCATTCCCCTCTTTAAAATAATTAGAAAGTACATTCGAGAGTTGATAAAACTATATAGATCTATAAGAAAAAGGCTATAAAAAGTTAAATGCAAATCTTACATTAAAAAAAATTTTTAACTAACATAAAATATATCAGTGATGATTTTTGAAGAAAAAAATATGCTTAAAAATCGTTAAAATAATCCGTTATAAATGCGCAGTAAAAAATTTGGAAATACGTAATTTCAGGTAATATTTTCTACATGGTCGAATGGCGCCATTATTTTTCTGTAACTCAAATATTCGAATAAATATTTTAAACGAAGCTTATTTGAACAAATCTTTTTTTACCATAATGTGTGGCGAAATTTCAGAATTTCAGATAACTAACGCTAATGATTTTGCTCTTCAATGGAACATATAAGCTTCAATTGTATATTTAGAGATTTAGTAATTAATGTAATGATTGAATAGTAAATGTATGGGTAAACATGATATTGCTGCATGGCTTTCCAAATATTTATGAAGCAGTTTCACTAATCAGAGAATAATTTGTATAACCGATTAATGTTCGTGTTTTTGGAGCGAAATAGTGAATTCGTTCAATTTACGCTATATTGGTCTAATATCCGGACGTTGAAATAATTCAGGATTGTAGTTATGCATAAATAATCGATAAATTCGAACCACAGGGAGAGGGTCGTACCATCTCAAGCGTAAACTGTTATAGTCTCTGGCTGCCAATATTCAAATATAGAAACATTTCAATGCATTTGAATTACTAAGTGAAATAGAATATAAAATTCTGATTGATCGTTAGTTACACATCGGATAAATGGGATATATCTCATTGTGCACTTTTATACAAATTTCATGCCTGATCTGGCAGTATCTGGCAGTAGTAAAGGTCAACACTGATCAGACGCTTCGCCATACTTACGTATGCTATAATTCTGCCGTGATTGAGAAAACACCGTTAACTGTAAAAAATAAAAAAAAAATGTGTTTTTTTATATCGTTAGAATCGTGAAGAAAAGATGCACCGGATTATTAAAATATTTTTAAAAAATTGTTAATAGCTTTTTAAATAATTATTGCTAGATTTTGGAAAAACACCCTTAACTGCAAAGTTTGGCGAATCGTGATTGGGAAGAGAGCCGTAACTGACCAGTAACTGTAAGCTCAAATCATGGACAGCAGAATACGTCTTCGTTATTTCGAAGAGGTCGGTACTCGCTTACAGCGTTCTCCAGAAACTTCGAATCCCGAGAAAAAGGTCTGTAATTTGAGAAACGTCGCAACTGCATATATTTTGAGCTGTGAAATTCTTTTACCGTGAATGGCGTTTTCTCAAATCACGACAGGCCTATTTCTGAAGTCCGTGATTCGAAGAGAGCTGTTCGAGAACGACGTATTTTCACTTTAAATAAATTAAAGCCGTGGCTACGGGCACCGTACTTTCGGTACAAAAAGCTGAATTTTTCTTTGTACAAATTCAAAAAACTTTGTACAAATTGTACAAAACTTTGTACAAATGTACAAAAAAAAATAGATCTGGAAAAGGGACTATGTATATTGAAAATTCGTTACAAATAGAGAGATTTTTCGGTACGTCTATACAATTTTTTAAAAAGCTAGTAAAGTTTCCATTAATTTGCGTTCGTAGTAATCTAATTTAATGTAATTCAGCCAGAATCCGAGTTTCAACCAGAGACTCAATCAGCACACGTGACTTTTTATATACAGAAAAATATTTAGATAGTTTTGGAAATATAGTCCAGATGTAGACTGCGAAAGCAACGCCCATGATCATTCTCGGCACGATCGATCCCTGGAAGTATATGTCATTCGACAAGTCACTTTCCACAACACTAGAAGACGATCGAGTCAGGAAAATCACTCATTTTCACAATAATCTGAAAAGTCAGAACACTAGACACTGTGATGGGAATCACTTATTTGAATTTAGAACACTTTGCAGTACACTTTCATGACTTTACAGTAACTTCTTTCAGCGAGAGCCAAAACCAAACTAAGAGAAAAAGGTTGAAAACCCGAATCAGTAACAGTCATTTACCGGAATGTGGCGCATTTAACTCGGTATCACAAAATCGCCATATGTGACCCGCAAGAAACTCGAATGTGAACTGGAAAGAGAAATCTAGATACCACACAGCCGACCGAGCGAGCCACCAGACTAAACGAGAGAGTTTGAGCGACATACCCTTTGAAAAGTGACCGCGTGTAAAACTCAAGTCAGGGATAAACTCCCAATTGTCGCGGACTATCAGTGGATATCTTCTGCGAAGACTGTCTCTTGTAAGTTTGCCCCAACCTTCGTGCGAAAATGCCATCTGAGTGCTAACAATATTTTAAAAATTAAGAAATTGATTATTTGATGTTTACGAGTTGTAGGTAGTCTCTATTGTATGCGTATAATCGCCTCTTTCCGTAATTTTAATAAATTCTCACTAGAGCGTCGCAACTTCCGCTTGAACGAAGAATGTCCATTGTCGCTCGACGAAGGATCGCCCTGGGTACTCCCCTAACAGGCAGAATCGGCCATTAGGTTATCTTAGTCGAGTCTCGGACACGCTTTACGACTTTGTGCGACTAAAGCGCACCCCCGGGGTCACACGAGTCATCTTCCTCTAGAACCAAGTTTGCATCAAGAATAAGGATAACTCAACGAGGCATGATCATTATCAGAATTCAACTTTGTCACGAATTTGTCGAAATTTTTTCATCTTATTAAAATTGCTAATGGCATCAATACTGCCGTGTAAAAAAAATAAAATGGTAATTACATTTGTTATGAAATTTAAGTTATTGACATATTTACGATCGTGAAAAATGATATTATAATCAAATACTGGCAATTAAACTTTTAATAAACAATTTTATGTCACCTATGTCTGCAAAATTTCCAGTCATACAGAATAAAATACCTGCAACTAGCAATACAGAAAGACAAAAACTTTTTATTACATGAGCTCTTACAGTGCATCGTTCTTTGTTTGAAGATATACTCTTCTCTTTATTGGTTTCCATTAATTACATTCGCGTCTAAATCGTAGTTCGATTCTGAATATTGTAAACGTTTTTCTTATTGTGCACGTCAGAATTGCGGATCACTGTTTATTCAAATCTACCTCCTCTAGTTATCGCCTGAGAGTATCAAATAATAAAATAAATAATTGTGTGGTAGTCAATAGCCAAAGTCGGATAGCCTACTATTGATGGATTTCCGCATGGCATAATGGCCATCCATCAACTACGTTATTAATTTAGGGGAAGGGGGTCACCCCAGAAAGTTCTTTGGTAACAATGGAGAGGGGGGTAGGGGAAATAACATCAGGAACTTAAATAAAGTATTTTTCCTGATGATAAATTTTAACAAAGTTTGTGAATTTTTCGAAAAATTGCCTTCTAAAGGTATACAGGCCAACAATAACTTAATAAATCACAAAATCACTTTTATATTTCAGGCTCTACACTCTTTCTTCCATTTACCTCTTTTTTCGATTTTTCGCTTCAATGCGAACTGAATTAATAGAACCCAATACGAAAGTCCAACCATATTTTGTTCAAAGTTAATTTTTCATGGTTAAAATGTCTACTATTATATTCTTGATTTGGAATCCATCTTGCTTGGATGAAAATTCCCATATTTGTTTGAAAATTTAAATATTTTGCTGAAAATTCAACTATTTTGTGAAAAATTTTATTTAGTAAAAAATTTGACTATTTGTTTTTGAATAATTTTCTCATGATTTATGATTGAGAAAGTATTAGAATTGTCGGAAATTTGACATCACCCTTTTTCAACGGATCTCCACGTTTCGAGACCCCCTGAATCCGAAAATCAGGTTTTCATGATGGGGTCTGTCTGTCTGTTCGTCCGTCCGTTCGTAAACACGATAACTCTCGAAAAAATGAACGAATTACATCCATCTTTAGCACACTTTTTCTGGGTCCTAAAAGAAAGGATGAGTTCGTTAACCAGTCATTTTTGATAAAAATTCAAAAAGTGAGCGCATTTTGAAAATTTTTGAGACCAGTTTTTTCTGAATTTGAAAATTCTATATATGGATATTTATAGTATTCAAAAGAACAAACAATTAATCCTCATGACTTTTTTTGATAAAAAGAAAATTCTCAGAGTTATAGCGTTTTCAAAATTTTTTTAATCAACCGAGAATCAAAATTTGAAGCCGAAAAACGCACGAGATGAATAAAGTCAAAAGAAGAAAAACACTTCTTTTTGAAACCCCTACAAGATTATCATAAACAATTTTTGGATTTTCTTTAAAAATTGAAAATTCAAATTTTGATTGCACAAAAAATAATGGAAAATAAAAAATTCCATTTTGTGGACAAGCTATGTAGGATGAAAAAAAAGATGAATTAACAAAAATGGTTATCCCAAAAAATACCTATAATTCTGTTAAGAATCACTTCTTGATAGGACGCGTACTTTTTGTTTTATTCGTGAAAAATAACGTTGAAAAAAGTAAAATAAAAAAAATGTGTGGAAAAACGACGAAAGTTACGAGAAAAAAAATCCAACAAAACCTTTTTACAAATGTCTGTCGCAAATCGAGCGTACAGCGCGAGTGTCACGACGAGAATGTGTACCTCAAAGCCTACAGAGCTTTGAGAAACTTTATCTTTGACTATACTTAATTAAGTAGACAATTCAGAATATGAAGACGCATATAAATACTGCTATCTAAAAGAGATCTTTTTGATAAAGTTTTTTTCAAGCATTCCAAATGCAAAGAATAAATATCCGAGCGCGATGCGCGAGGTGTAGTTATGTTCGAGCGCGAAACGCAAGGTAGCCTATTATTGAGCACGAAGCGCGAGATTCAACCGTCGCGCGCCCTAGGCGCGCTCAAACTTGCGAGCAACTAATTGGTTTAAAACTGAAGAACTTTGTGACAAATTAATTTTTTAAAGATTCACCTATTTAGTTGAATTTTTTTTTACTATTTTGTTCAAAATTCGCCTTTTTGAGTTCAAATTTAAAAAAAGCTTTTGTTTTTTGTTGTTGAAATTTAATTTTTTAAACTGAAATGTTAACTATTCCATTTTTTATTAAAAACTGATTTTATTAGATTGGCAATTGAACTATCTGGTCAAAATTTCATGTATTTTCTTGAAACTTCGTCCTTGCTAGAAAATTCACCTTCTTCGTTAAAAACGGAAATACTTTATTAAATGCTTAAATATATTATTTAAAACTCAATTATTTAGTTAAATTTAACTAATTTCGTAGTCGGTATGGTTGGCCCCTAACACTTACATATTAATTATTGAATATACGTTAATGTGAAAGTTAGTAGCTGTATGCATTTTATTATTTCCTGACTTATCATTACCTGTCATTAATCTTACAGAAAATTCCAAGGATATTTTTTAATCTAAAGTTGGATGCAAGCAATATAGATTATTGCCAATAACAATTATCCGGCTTTGGATAATTGTTGTTTTTAATTGCTTGCGACTTTTTTATCGAATTTCAGATAAAAAATATATCTCTTATTTACTGTGCTATAGTCATGAACAAATATGAGTTTCGTACCAGCATATTTATTATTATCAGCTTGTTGAATAATATTGAAAGCAGAAGTAGAAAAAATATTATGTTAAAAAACTAAACTTTTTGCAGGCAACTTGAATAGGAAAGTTAGTTTGTTGCTTAGATGGAATATTCATGTTGAGAAACTTTACTTAATAAGCTTGTCGGTGGTTTCTTTGTGAAGAGAAGAGAATTATTAAGATCATTTTCCGATATTTTGCGAATATTAGCAACATTTAATATAGCACATTATCTCCTTAGGCAGTATTCGCTACTGGAAAGTTGTACATACTTTTAATGCATTATTTTCTAAAATGATGACGCAGCTGCAACATCGTAACTTTTGATTGAAAGTGCGAGAGTATCAT
>NC_046660.1:98499237-98505101 GCF_010883055.1 Belonocnema kinseyi | reverse complement strand
CATCTTTGAATTACATACTTACTACCCTCTGCTTTTGAAACAATTACACAACTTGCTTAAAGTTAATTTATCGGAATAATTTGATTATGTGCATTGAAAGGTTACAGAGAATGTGATAAACTAATTTTAGGAAACTTTTCCGACCTATAAATCTTCAGGACACGTGAGCTAGACAAATTTTACAGCAATAATTAAATGAATCTCCGTATGAGTCGATAATCGTAATAAAAAATGCTGCCGTATATTACTGCTTTGTTTTAAAATACATATTTAAAAGACAATTTTAAATTAGAGCTTAAATAATAGCATCCAAGGACCTTCTTTAAAATAGTTGTGGTGTAAGTTTTAACTTTTTTAGATTATTACACGTTTGAAAGGTAATATTTATTGAATTGTGAGCGTTTTAAGCTAGAAATTGTTGAGTTTTAAACGTTTTCTCGTTCAAATTTTGTTACGGTATAAATGTTTTGAATGTTTAAGTCAATAAGGTCCAGAGGTCAGTTACACCAGCCCCCCCCCCACTCTTAATTTTTGGGTTTTCTATAGCCCACTGAATCGTGCCCCAAATGCGCTCAAATGCGCCACCGATTAAAATTTTTTCCTCACAAAACTGTAGGGGTTATGTAGGGTGTTACGCGAGGGGGGGGCAGCGTAACCCTATCCCCCCATTTAAAAAATCGAAATATAAACCACATGATCTTGAAGATCTTCAAATGCGCTCATATGCGCCATAGAGAAAAAATTTTGCGCTACATTGATAACCGAGTTATCAGTGATCGAAATTGGGGGGGGGGGGGGCTGGTTGTGATTTTTCTAAACTAATAACATTTTTCCAAATGCATCATACCTTTCTTTCATAATTTCAAATGCGCTCAAATGCGCCACCACTAAAAAATGGTGCGCTAGCTAATTAACAAAGATATTATATGATGTGCAATATAAAGTTGAGGACATGCATTCTTTCGTCATCAAATGCGCTCATATGCGCCATAATTTTTTTCAGCAAATTTTGAAAATTGCCCAAGATATGGAGATAAAAAAATTTTACGAATGATGACCAAAAAAATTAAAAGTTTTCAATTCGCATTGATAAAGTGACTTTCTTATGGAGTTTTAAATGCGCTCAGATGCGCCAGTTTCAAAATTAACAAAAACAACAATCAACCCCCTAATTAACACGTGCTACCGATAAACTAACCGAAGATGTCTCCACATAACCTAAATTGGAATATAAAAATTTATAATGATCTCTTCAGACAGAATTTCAAATGCGCTCATATGCGCCACTTTCAAAATTGACAAAAAACCATAATCAGCCCCCCCCCCCCATTTTCAATTGTTATCGATCCACCAGCCGATGATATCTAAATAATTTAAATTCCAGTATAAAAATTTAGAATTGTCTCTTCGTATAGGATTTCAAATGCGCTCATATGTGCCACTTTCGAAATTAACAAAAAACCATAATCAAACTCCTCATTACCACTTGTTACGATCCACCACCCGATGATATCTCTAAATAACTTAAATTGCAAAATAATAATTTTCTGCCAAAAGAGATGAATTTTCGCACAAAAAAAATAAATATTTAAGGAAACAGTAGAATTTTTAAAAAATAATTAAATTCTCAAGAAAATAGTTGAATTCGTACCTACACACTTGGAATTTCAACCAAATAGTTAAATATTTAAAAAGAAAGACGAATTTTAACAGCATAATAAATTTCTAACCAAATAGTTGAATTTTTAAGTCAAAAATAGGAATCTTTTAGAAGGCAGTTGAAATTTCAACTAAATGATGAATCTTAAAAAAGATGAATTTTTAACAAACAAGTTGAAATTTCAGTGAAGTAGTTGAATCTTTAATCAAAAAAGACAAATTCTTAACAAAATGTATAAATTTCTTAATGACAGTAAGATAAGATTTTAATTAAGATCAAAAACAGTCGAATGGAACGAAAAGGTGACTTTTTCCGCCAAAAAGAACACTTTATCAACAAAAGATTTAAATATTCAAACAGGAAAGACTTTTAAGTCAAGAGAGATCAAAATGAAAACAAATTGTTGAATTTTTTACCAAAGCGTCAAACTCTTTAGAAACAGTTGAATTTTTAACGCGAAAATATTTGTTTTATAACAAAAAAAAAGAAAAATTAATTTTTCATCTGAAAAATATTCATTTTCAAACTAAATAAGAGCGATTTTAAAGAAAATAGTTGAATTTTCAACCCAAGAGAATAATATTCAGCTAATCAAATTAATTTTTTTAAGTAGTTTAACTTTCTACCAAAGAAAGATGAGTTTTCAACAAAATGCATAAATTTTTAAACAAATTGTTCAATTTTCAAGTAAAAATAATAATTTTTCAACCAATCATGAAAGATAAACGTTTATTTCTTGGCCTGCTGGCCGAATTATTGATTTTGTAACCAATAATGAAATACTCACATTTTCATCAGATAAATGTAATTCTATTTGTGCATCTTCTTCTTCTAATAAAATTAATTTTTAATAAAGAAGCTTAACTTTCAACCAACAAGTTAAATTTTCATTCAAGAAGAATTATTTTCAGCCAAAACGATTAATTTACAACAAAATACATCTATTTGCAACAAAAATTTGGAATTTTCAACTAAAAACGATTAATTTTTAAATTCTGAATCATAGCTATTTTTAAAATACTTAAAAATAGTGAAGTTTCTTAAAAACTGAAGAAAAAGATCAATTCTTTAAAAAAATTCATAAAAGGAGATTAGGGAAAAATTGTGGTGTCTATTTTTAAATGCTTTGCTTGTAAACTAAACTTACCAATTTTCATTGTTTCGAGGACTTAGGGAAAAATTTATTCACATATATATTTTCCATGGTTAATCACGTAGAAATTCCAATTACATCGAAGTGACAAAACGGTTTATTAGTATATTTTCGAATATATTATTTAATAAAATTTTCTATATAATAATTCACATGTGACGCAATTCCTAATCATATCGAATTTACGTTTCCAACTTATTTTTCTGTTAAGAAGAGTCAACAAATAATCTGTCACATTTTAATAGGAAAAAATATTAAGGCTTATTATTTTAAACTGCGTGTATACTGGATTTTCCCCGAGAATAGTGTCATGCATATTTTCATATTTAAATCCAAAAAGCAGTTAGTATCCTCTTTCTATGTATTTATTTTCTTTGATGCAATGCTCGATTCAATGACAGAGACCTGATATACGTTAGCTGGAAAAAGGGCCCAAAAATCTAAAAAACAAACAAACTATAGAGCGGAGCAGCTGTAGGCCTAGCAGGGATTTTGTTCTTGACAGTTGTCGTTTAATCCCGATTTGCCGGAAGCTAAAAGCCTGCCGACACGTGACTAATACGTTAAATGCATTACAGGCTCGCTGCCCCAGGGATATATCCACGGGCAACCAGCAGATATTTATAGATGCATCGCGCTTTACAGATACGTACGATCGGACAACAGATGCGTCTGTCGAGTCGTGAAAGTCGAACGTGTAACGTCAATTTACCAACAGCATGCTAGATGCTGCGGGACCAATCGGTTTGAACAAATTTAACTTCACTGAACTTTTATCACCACAATCTATGTCGCGATATATTGGGCGTGCATCGATTTTTAAAATACTGAAAGTACTTTTGAAATTGGCGAAAAAGTGCTAAGTTGATAGAATTTAATCAGTCACATAATACTGTAGAGAATGCGGATCAATAAATTCTTCTCTTTATTAACTTATTCCTAGTTGAAATCTCAATTTATGTGTATCATATATATATGTTAAGTTACTTTAGTAGACCTGATTTTTAATTCTACCTAAAATTCAATATCAGTCTTTAAACTTCTTCCTCTACTCCTTCTTTCTCCTCTTTTTTAAAGAATTATACTCCTCATTTTCTTGTTTTTTTTTTTAAGTACGTACTGAATGTATAGACCCCAATAATAACATCCAACCATTATTCAAATATTATATTTTTCATTAAGAATTAATTTTTTGGTTCGAAATTCAACTAAGTGGTTCAAAGTTCAACTTCTTTTTTGAAATTTCATTTTATTGGTTGAAAATTCAAATATTTGTTTCACAGTGTAACTCCCTTTTTGAAAAACCATTTTACCATTTCTTTTAGGATATAAAATTAAATTTGGTTGTAGAAAAGTTATCTTTCTTGGTCGAAAATTAACCTTTTTACTCAAAATTCAGCTATTTGATTGATAATCCTGCCCTCTTGGTTAAAAATTACATTTTTTTTAAGTTCATATTTTCGCGGACAAAAGTCTAATGTTTTCGAAAACATTCGACTTTTAATCTGAAAACTGAACTATTTTGTTGAAATTAATCTCTTTTGGTAAAAAATTCATGCTTTTTAGTTGAAAATTCAACTCCTTACTTAAAAATTCAGCTTTCTTGGACGATGATAAACTAATTGTTGAAAATTCATATTTTTTGGCGAATGTTTCTCTGTTTAGGTCGAGGATTCAAATATTATGTTAAAAATTAATTTTCTTGGTTGAAGAGTCATTATTTTAGTTGGAAATTGATGTCTCATTCAAACTTTGTCTTCTTTTTTTCCAAAATTTCAACTAAATGGTTGAAATTCCATGTAATTTGTTGAAAATTAATCTTCCTGGTTGAAAACTCATATTTTTTGTACAAAACTAATCTCTTTTCTGGTAAAAATGTAATCTATTTGGGTCAAATTTGAAACACTTAGGCTAAAAATTGATAGTCTATTTCTATTGAACATTAAATTTTTTTGAATTAATTTTTTGAGTTTAAGATTAAACTATTTTGTTCTATTTTTTTATTTGAAAATTTGTCTTTTTCAATCTGAAATTTGTAGTTTTGGTTGATAATAAAATTCATCTTATAAGTTAAAAATGTAACTTCTTGATAAAAAATGAATTCTCTTTTTCGATTGAGGAATCAATTCTGTTCTCTCGAATATTCGTCTTTTTTGGTTGAAATATTAACTATTACATTTTTTGTCGAGAATTCATCTTTTTTGGTTAAACATTGAACTACTTGCCTTAAAAATATTTTTTGTTTGTTGAAGATTATGTTCAAAATTCTTTTTTTTAATTAAGGGTTTAATCTTAAAATGTTACCATTTTTAGTTTAAAATTAGTCTTTTTAGTAAAAATTTGAATGATTTATTTGTAAATTCACCTATTGTGTCCAAAATTCGTCACTTTTAGTAGAAAATTGATCGTCTGGGTTGAAAATGTATAACTATATTGTTATTATTCTGTATTTCTATATCGAGGAAAGTTGATCATCATCAGATCTGGACTAGATGAGTTTTGAATTTGGAAAAAAATTTTAATTAGAAAGATACCGTGACTAGAGGAAATAATTTATTATCTCCGTTGCTTTTATCTCGAAAATTTGTAGAACACTTGTTTTAAAAGAAAAAAGTGGTGGCCATTTTTGAACTGGTAGTTCAATCAACTGGTGAAATCAAATTTAGTAAAAGCCCTCCCAGAGAGTGATCATTCTAGTGCAGCATAAGCCGTATCACGATTTTCATTGATTCACTTTCACTTCCCTTAGTTGGCAGTGATCCTTGAGAATAGCATTTGAAACTGACAACATACAAGGATCAAATCGAATCAGAAATAATATTGCGAATAATTTTGTTAGCTATTTGATATTATATATCTTTATGCACATAAATTACAGTAATGGTTTCCGTAATCATATTGCAAGCCCTCAGCACACAAATTTAAATCTCTAGTTGCATTGAATCTGAAATCTCAATAAAATATTCATTGTTATGGTAGTAAGATCAATTCAATTATAGTTTAATTGGACATTTTGTTTACGTGCTATTGGAGAAATTTCAACGTAACTTG
>NC_046660.1:98468825-98499137 GCF_010883055.1 Belonocnema kinseyi | reverse complement strand
TTTTGAAGCATTATTTAGTAATCTAGTGCACAAGGATAAGGAGGGTAAGAGTTAAACAAATATTAGTACTAATGGAAATTTTAATCATCCATGTAGATTTAAAAATTCATCCGCTTTACATTTCCTCAGGGAACTTGCAACATTTCATTCAATTCATTCATGTAAATTGTATTGAAAGCTCGCAATTTTGCATTCGTGCCTTTCGAAAGAGAAATAGAATTTTACATTATTTCCGTCGTCATTAATCTTAAGATCTAGTAACCTGTTCGCATAAAATGTTACTTAGTATTTCTCTTCGTTCGATTCTTGACATCACTAATGGAGCTTCCGGATTGTAAACCTTCGCAGAGAAGCGAAAAAAAAGAATGCAGATGCAAATAATGATTTATGTTGACTCTATTTAATGGAAATCTTGCATTTATTTGAGCTGCCCTCGAACCCTGATGGGTCAATAAGTACAAGAACTTGGCGTTCAATAGAGGCTTTAACCCTTTTCAAGGCAGAACTGCTCATCTGCGGCTTTGGCAACAATGCTTTCGGATCATAAGCCCTTTCAACACACATTTAATATAGATTTACTTCCTTATTTGCAAAAAAAAAAACAACAAATTCATCATTTAGGTGTAACTAACTCATCTCTGATTCATGTCTCTTTTAAAGGTGCTCTCAGGATTGTATTTTAAATATGAGCAGTGCATAAGTTGCCTTACCTTTGAGATTAATTTTTTAGGTTTGACCTTTCTATTCTCCGTGCTAAATTTTATGTGCTTGATAAAGAGCTCTCTCTTCATTGTCTCGGAAATGTAAATATTATACCTACATACATTAAATGCCAGACTCCTGAATATTAAATAACACATGGGTGTATTTCCGCTTTTTCGTCTGCCACTGAGCGCGAAACCGAGTAAGAAAAACTGAAGTAAAGAACAATGTGTAAAATTTTATGAGATAAAGACAAAATGAAAATATGAATAGCATTTAACTGCAAAGAGGAAACAACAGCGGTTTCTCTCATTCGTTTAATCTCGTAATTTGTTGTAAACAGTCACAATGAAAAGTGCCTGAAATTATCTAAAATATACCACAGTACGTAAATATGTATCAAATATAAACTAATTATCACCGCTTAAATTGTATTAATTATGACTGTCTGTATTAATCAAGCATTTAAATTACGATCCCATCAAGCTGATAAATAATATGTAACTAAGTCATTGAAATTTGAACAATTTTAAACACAATATAAAATTTCAAGTTGGTAACATTTTACTTTTAAGTCGAATAATTCTAAATTCAAAAAATTCAAATTAGGCAGTATTTCAATATAAAATATTTCGTATTATGTATTTCATGACAATTTCACTTTTAAATCTTTTAAAATTGTACGGCTGCAATATAAATCCCGTAAATGAGAGAGAATTTTACAAGACAATCTTATAATCTGATAAAATAAGCTGTCTTCTGGAATGATAACTTAAGGAAGTAGACAATTATAGTTATAACAGCATTGATAATCTAGTAAATCGTCCAAAATTATAGCGAATATCTAATCAGATTCAGGATTTTCAAAAAATGTATTCAACAGTGTAAAATTAACTCATTAGTATTAATACAGTATGATCTTTTTAAACATGTTCAACACTTATAAAAATGATGTATAAAGAATGTATCAGAATGTAATTTTTGTCTTTAGAGAAACCTATGGTATATAGCATCATCTTGAATACGTCGAGCGACTGGTGTAAACTGTATAGTATTTTGATATTTTTAAGGCCAGGGCTCGGATCGTGTGACTCGTTCGATTTTTTCCTACTTTTTCTATTTTTCTCGTAAGTTCGGTGTTCTTATAGTTTTAATTTCAGTCATAATGAAACTTTTAAAATTGTAATCCTAAATTAAACAGAATTGAAACATCAATTCAGAACATTAAAAATGGAATAATTTCAATTTTTAAACGTTTAAAATCGATTTATTTCAAATTCAATTATAGTTATCATACTCTTTCTTCTGTTTAACCTTTTTCCCTTTTTAAAACTAATTTATCGTTTTTCTCTTGAAATCAAGGAACCCCTTTTTTCTTGTTCTTTCGTTTCAATGCGGAATAAATAATAGATTTTAATAAAAAGAAGATTTAACATCCTTTTTCCTTCTCAAAAATTCATCTTTTTGTTTGAAAATTCAACTATTTGGTTAAAAAATTAATCTTTCTTAATTAATATCGACCTCTTTGTTGAAATTTCAACTTCGGGCCGATACCTCAACACTCTTTTAAAAAATTGCCTTATTGTCTGGAAAATACAAATATTTTGTTGAAATTGCAAATATTTGGTTGAAAATGCAACAGTCTTTGGTTGATGTTTAATCTTTTTCATTTGAAAGTTCGACTATTTGGTTAGAAAATCAATTATTTTGTTTAAAAGTTTTTTTTTAGTCAAAAATTGAACTTGAAATTGAGTTCGAGGTTTTGTTGAAAATTTGTCTTTTTGTATAGAAAGTTCGTTTTTGTGGATTAAAAATTTATTTTTTATAGACGAAAATTCGTAGAAAATAATAATTTTGTTGAAAATCCAACTTTGCCCGTGGATAATTTCACTGTATTAAAAAAAATTCTGCTTAGCTTGGAAATGGTACTATTTGGTTTAATTTTAGAATTGCTTTTCTTTTATTAAAAATTCGACCAGTTTGTTGAAGATTCATCTTTAAAGGTTTCAAAGTCAACTTTTTTCTAAACCATTTGACTTTTGAAGTTCAAGAATCATTGATTTCGTCAAAAGTTCTTTATTAACTAGAAAATTAGTTGTCTTTTTTTCAATTCAACTGCTTTGTTGAAAATTTAATATATTTCGACTTAAAGTCTTAGGAATTTTATACATCTCATATTTAACGCAATATTCTGTCTATATTAATTACATAGGCAGTAAAGTTGAACTTTATACGAGGGTGCAGAATTTAACGTCTGAGCCAAAGGCGATGACGGTAAAACAGTATCCGAATATAAAATAACTTTACTGCCGTGGTTTATACGATACTTTATCTAAAATAGGTAGAATAAAAGCACTTTTTCTGAAAAATAACGCTTGATTGTACCACATGCGTACGCGCATGGGGTGACGTTAGAAGTCCAAAATCCACGTCGTAGTTAAACGTAATTTTAAAATGAATTGTTCCCACACTTTTTTCACTTTTCTTTTACTTCTAACTCACTTCTTTCTTCTTGCTGTCACTTTACGTTCCGCTCGTCGCAGTACAATAAAGTGATATGTTACTGCCGCTCTGTGGGCAGATAAAGTGCGCTTATTCTGCCTATTTCCGATAAAAGAATGTATCCGCCTATTTTCGTAACAAACTTTAGTTTAAAATTTTCAACTGAATATTCCAGGCTGTAGCGTGCATATAAAAATTATATTTTGAAATAAATGTAAAAAAATATTTATTTGTTAACTACACACGATTTTCAGTTTACCATATTTTAGTGTGGTGAGTATTAAATCGATTGACCACATTCATTTTCATGTCGAATGAGCGGTCCCTGTGGCAGTATTAAATTTTCATTCGTTTATACAGGAGAATGTAGTTTAACGAAATTAATTTTTAAAACAGAGCTACTTTGCCTAAATCACAAGTGGCAGATATTAGACGAGTATATTTTTGGTGGCAGCAGATTACCGCGTGTAGCAAAAATAACTTCATTACCGAAGCGTCCAGCACGAGTGAATAATGTGGAATAGTTGTGAGTATAAGAATCCTAATAGTGGGGAGGAAGAGTTTGAATATTTATGAAACGCTTATTATTAAATCGTTTGAAAGTTAATGGTCGGTCGTGACAAAAATTTTTGTCCTCCATTTTATCACGCATCACTGTTTACATACATTAACGGTCTTTGAATAGTTTTTACCGGGGGCTATCGACCCTTTTTAACCCCGAAAAAGGATGCATCCTCATATTTAGTTTACATGGCGACAGCTGCAATATTCACATGAAAAAAATCTTTTAAGTTTGTATGCAGAAGCCTAAACTACACGCCTTGCAGATAAGTACGAAAAGAAGATTCTGAGAACGAAAAAATAAAATCTGCTGGTTTAATGTTTCTGAAAGAAAATCTAAATTTTTAACTCATATTTAAACAAGTTTCCAGAAAATTTTGATTTATTCTTTTAGTGGCAATCCAAGAAGAGATATACCTTATAACGTCGAATTTTAACCTATTATTATTATTAAACAGTTGCATTTATGTGATAGACTGTCCATTAATTATGTAAGGCTACTTGGGGAAGCGGTTTCAGAAAACCTTACGTATCCATATTGGGTTAAAAAATATGTGAATTAAAACTTGTTGTTGCTGTTGAAATTTTCCTTTTCATACCACTATAGACATTATATCATTATTTGTTTTATTTATTCTTTATTATGTAATATTTCATTTCAAGTATATACATAATATCTTTAAAAATCTTTAAAATGAATGATCTCCCTCGAGATCAGTCGATCTTCTTTAAAAACTGGAGAAATCCTTAAAAATTCGTTGAGATTCCGTGAACTCTTTTAAAATCAAATTAGAATCATTACAAGACCCATTGAAATATTTGTAATCCTTCAAAATCTTTTAAAAGAAACTAAAATTCCTCGAAATGCTGTAAAATCATTTATAATATTCTGAAACCCTTTAAAATTTCACTAGATATTTTGAAATCTTTCGAAATCTTACGGAATTTCACACACAAAAACGTTTTTTATATAGTAAAATGTCAATGTCCAACATGTTAAATTTTTGCTGTGCCTTCTTTGGAATCTTTTTAAGTCCCGTGAAATCATCTAAACCTCTTTAAATTTCTTTAAATCCTTTGTAATATTTGAAACTCCTTTGAAATCTTAAAAAAAAAAACATCCACTGATATCCTTCAAAATTCGTAAATGTAATACGGTGTCTCTTGAAACCCTTTAACATACTTGGAGAGCCCGTTACTTCTTTTTAAATATTTCGAAATCTATTAAAATCCATTAAAATTCTTTGCAAGCCCCCGAAATCATGATTAATTCGTTAAAATACCTAGAAGTTTTTGAATTTTCCCAAAATTTTTGAAATTCTTTAAATAAATTTAGATTTTCTATGAAATTGTACTACGTAATTTCTTCAAACTCTTGAAATATTTTGAAATTTGTTGGGAATCTCGTTAACTTCCGTCAAAATGTTGTAACTCTTTCAAACACTTTGTAGTCCTTTGAAATATCGTAAAATTCCTTTTTGTTGAAATCCTTTTAGATTACTGAAAATTTTAAAATCTTTTGAAATCAATTGAAGTCTTCTAAAAAAATTTCTTTACAGTAAAAATAATTGATATATTGTCTATATATTGAATAAATATATCAAATCGTACAGATATGTATTGGCCCAATAGATTATTTATAAAATTAAAATCATGCCAAAGGCCAGCTGGAGGATAGGATTTTTTAAAAACCTTTTTTGATCACTTACAAAGTAATGCAAGAATCTGTCTTTTAAAGATAACTGAATATCATTTTTAACTCAAATTAAGTAAATCTATTTATTTCCATAATTAATTGGTAGGAATATGATAGAAATGTTATCTTTCGAATCATTTTCAGTCGTGCGATCTGAAATTTATCTGCGCCAGCAGTAAATTATATACGTACAAAAATTATAGAAAGCCAGTGTTGTTCGATTCCACTATAACTCGATATGTTGGATATGTGCGTCGTTTGTGAAAAGTTTTTTATAAATTAAACCTGAGGTCAATTCCAATGAATACATATGGGTAACTTTGATACCTTCTGGTTATTATTTTTATCCTATTTTATTAGTAGCTTACGTAATCGACTCCAAAAATATTAATTTAAGGATTGACGGAATGACAACAATCTTTCAGCCTTTAATTAACCTACAAATTCTTTTTTACGTGCATAAAGCGGTTGACTTTCATTCAAGCAAGTAACTTGAAGTCATATTGCAACCATCGGTTGACTTTCAATCGGTGAATGATCCATTTGGTTACATATGAAAGTCAGCCGACTTTTTAAAATTAAGTTCAGATTCTTGTATAACTGTGTATCTACAAATATCAGTCTCGAATTACCTAAGTATGATTTGTGCTGATGACTTTTACGTAATTTTACATGTTAATCATTTTTCTTTAAGTATGTAGGGCTAGTTGATATTGTGCACTAATAGAAGGTAGAAAATTCAGAGAAATTTCTTATGTACGTTTGTTAAGACTAACCTTTTTTGTACTTTCTGGTTCTATGTAGACTGTTCTTTTTTGTCAAACCGAAGATATGATCATGGTACAATAGTATTATTACTGAGGGCCGGAAGAAGCCATGAGCAACTAATCGATAAATCAATACAACATTTTATCATCAGCTACTTTAATATGCTGTCCAGAGCGAGAAGAAATACTGGAAATATTTATTTGAATTTTCTACTGATCAGTTATGCCGGGCTTATTTTCTACTATGAACCTCTGTAAAATTATCAGATTTTTATTCTCTAAACAGTATAGATACAATTTGTCCTTTGTGTATTTTTGGAAAGTTTGTTTAAATAAAGTTGAATAAATTGAACAAAATAATTACCGAAATTCTTAGTGGCGCAGGATAAATTGATACAATTTGATTTAATTCAATGAAAAAGGTTTAGAATTTCAATATTTGACTGGCAGAATCATTCCTGATTCTCTAAATCAACAATGACCATCCATCTTTTCTTCTCTCGTTACGGCCCTCTGGTTACTTGAATGATGGCTTCGGCTAAGCTCGAAATCCCCCGGAATCATGATTTCTCGAGAAGGGTGGGATTTAGGGGATCGCCTCATCGGCGATAGTCTGCCCTTTTCTGAAGTTGGACGTTTATTTTGCCAGTTGTTTATAAGAAGAAAGGTGCGATGAATTTTTATGAAGCAAAACGTTACACGTGTATTTCATTTATGATCCAATGAAAAAATATCCTTCAGGGATTCAGAAAAAATGATTTTATCAATAAATTCTCAGATAACATGACAAAAAAATATTTTCTCTATTTGCTTAAATTATATCAAATAATGAATCTTTTATATAATACTTCACGCTATTTATATAAACTATATATAATTTGTCCGCCTGGGATTTTTAAAAAAATCTTTTTCAGAAATATGTATTCAGTCAATTATATTATGATGTATATGTAAAATCTTTGTTATTTCACGTTTTAAGAAATATTTTGATATTGATCATGCACATTAATGTGAGGCTGCTTGTGAGAAGAGAGAGGGTTGAAAGTCGAATGTCGAAATGCTCGAGGGGTAGAGTAAGAGCCCTTATATTGAAAACGTGGGTTACATCTCAATATCGCAATGCACTTAGGTAGGGGTACTTTCCTCCATTCGTGAAAAGGACTCAAGATACTCCCTTATTTGTACTTTTAGCAGTAGTTCTATTGTAATTCTGCACCCTCCCTTGCGGCACTTCCATTCTTATACTGTTCACCAAACTTCCTTCCTGCAGCACAAATTTCAATTTTTATTCTTCTACTGAAAATCAGGCTAAATGCAATGCTCGAAATTTTACATTTAGTTTAGATCTGCTTACGAATTATTCTATACAATTATTACCCTCTATATCCATTGGTTCCTTAGTATGCTCAAAATAAATTTTTCACAGCAGTATTTATTTTGAATAAATCCTCAGATAAAATTTGTTTTTCGGTATTTTTTCAATCCAAGCAAATTTCGTAAATAATGATCTTTATTAAGAAGGGCTAACACATCCGAAGCATGTATATACAGTTAACTGTCGACGGAGTCTCAAGTACTAAACCAAATTAACCATAAGGATGTGTAATTTTGCTAATCCACTGAATGAACTATAATACATAATTTACATTATTACAGTTCACTAAATACCTAAATACAAAATTTACATTTGGCCAAGTCAGTATTTTGTACAGGAAAAATGATAAGTATTTAAATGTATAAAATTGAAGCAATTTCAAATTAGTTTTTAGTAGTAAAAGTGATTGGTATAGAAACTAAAAATGTAACATTTCTTTCTTTGGAAACACTTATTTTCTGACTGAAAATTGTTTATCTAAAAGAAGTTATTCAAAATCATTAAAAATAAAGTCCGTGTGCCGTCGTCATTTATTTATGTTCGATAGTCGTTAATATCGACTCTTTTTCTTTCGAAATTATTTTAAATGTATTATGTAGCAAACTTCTATTTTATTTCACGAAACAAAGGTATGGAACAAAAAATATACGCGCACGATGCCTATAACACGTCACCATATAAATTACCTTGTTCGAATCGTAAAGTCTGCTAAATCTTTTCTGCGCTACGGCGATTCAATGCGAATTCTCCTCTTTTATCTTCTCCTAAAAATTCAATAATTTTTCCTTTCTTTATATCCTATATGAAACTCTACATTCTCGTAAGTCAGAAATACGTAATTTTACGGGAAAGATAAAGCACAGACTTTGAGAGTAAGTGCAGGAAATATTTGAATATTCTATTTTTCAGAAAAAATTAAAATATTTCACAACAAAAATTAAAGCTTTTACTTCTTTTTATTGAAAAATGGCTAAAGTAGTCATTGGTCTTAAAATAGTATAATTATGAAAACTGACTACTGACTATTCCCCAACAACATATTAGCGGTTGGAAAATATCTTATAAAATAAATTTACAAAAATAAATGGACGTATACATTTAAATTTATGAAGGTTCTATTATGCAAGTCGCTGAATCTCTCTGCGGCTAATTTTTTTTTAATCAGGCGACACGCATTTTTCAAATTTAAAAGAGAGAGAGCAATATGTACGAAGTTGCGCAATTTAATTTTGAAGTTGAATTTCAGTAAAACGCACGTTTTTTAAAACTTAAATAAGTTTCGACCCAGTTCAGATATTTAATTTTTCTTCTCGAACCCTGTTAAGCGTTATCGTCCTTTTTCGAAATCTGACAGGTTTACAATTAACAAAATAATAGAGATTTGATTAAAAATATAAAAAATCCATTTTCTTAAAAAACTCACTATTTTAGAAATATTTTTTTTATGGAACTTGTCTTTTTATAAGGCAACTATCCTTTGAGTTTTATGTGGCACAAACTTTGCTGGCATATAATAATTGCATACAATAAAATTTCTAGACTTTTTACGTTCAGTCTGAAATTATACCATTAGACATGCTTCAAATTCTGATTTTTCAAATATGGAATTTCTAATAAAACGCTTTCATGCTAAAATTATTTTATTATAAACGTTTAATTGTTAAATATTCTATAATTGTGAATTCTTATATTCATAATTTATACTTTGCATGTGATTCTCAAAAAGTTGACCATTTTAGACAATGAAGTTTTTGAAGAAAAAAAATCCAAAACACCAGAAATATATATTTTTAATTAAGGGTAATCAATGATACTATGGAAATATAAAACGAAGAGATCAATAAATATATTTGTAATGGATATGAATTTTACACGTTTGCCTAAGGTCCTACAAATATATGCAGCACAGATAAAAATATTTTAAAACATTAGAAAAATGACCACATTTACGATTAAGTTGATTTTGACTTTAGAGTTTCAAACATCCTCTTTTTTTATAGAACAGAAAATTAATATGGGTCTTTGCTGGGCATTTTATAAAAAATATTACGTTAAAATAATGGTCTTTATTAAGATTTATTTGGAATCAAGATTGATAAATCGATTTTCAAATAACCGAAAATTATTGCAAAAATAAAATGATCCATTTTAGCCCCAATCATGAATAGTTTGAATACTTTTTTTCGAGTTTTACCCTAAAATAGCCATGCCACATGACGAGATAAAAACTTCTGTGACAGGCTTTAGGACCAATTTTAGAAACATCAGCTCTAAAATATTTAATTTTACTTTTGAGTTTCATATTTTTCAACCTGATATCAGTAATATATGTAATTCTCACATATTTCAAAAATGGCACTTATATTATTTAGCAATTTTTCATTTTAAATGTTTAGTTTGGGACAGGTGCGTGACGAGACATTTTGCGCACTTCTTTATTTATAATTTCTAAATAAAGTCTTCTAAAATTTCAAAACTTTACTAATTTTCCTTTCATATCATTAATTTGCTGAGATAACTGTTAAAAAATTGCATGTTAAAAGGGAAAGTGGAAAATGACTGGAATTTAAAGTGGTCAACGTTTTGGCAGTCAACCTTAATACATTTAACTGTAAAGTGGTTAATTGTTTGGGAATTTTTAGACACTTTATAGTTTTACGTTAAAAATCGTCTCAATAACATTTTTTTATTGAATTTAGTTTAAATATTCGATTATTGTTTTGTGAATTCCTAAATTTTCTAATAGTGAGATATTAATTTAAGTTTCCTAAAGTCTCAGAATCTAAATTTGAAAATTGTATAATTTGGCATGTAAGCTATTTAATTTAAGATTAAAACTATTATCAATTTTTAATTTTTGTACACCTAAATTCAGAAGTTAATGCACATTATAGTTATTTGTTAAAAAACAGTTTTCGAAGAAGTGGAGAGCAAAGTTTGATTTTTAATACAAATTCCGTGGAAACAGAAGTAATGAATATAAAGAGAACAAAAGGAGAGTGTGATAAGTGGAAACAATTTTTCGTTTGAAAAAAGGTTGGTGAGAGAAATAAGGATTTATTCGTAGAGTTTGTAAGTCGTTACGGTCAAATTAAAGAAAAATATTATCCTTCGTCATTAAAAAAATTGCAATGGTACTCACAGGTAGGGAAGCTATTTTTACACACAAATCTCTTTATTTTCATTTTGCAAATGTTGACTAATGAATTTTTAAAATAATCGAAAATTCATTATTCACACTCTTGCACCACAAACCATTCCTTGTTTTAATAGACCTTATACAAAAATACGAGTTAGTTTCACGATTACAAAATATATTTGAAAACTGTTTCTAATAAATAATGAAGCATAAAATAACTTTCTTATATAGTTGTAATGAAGAGCATCTGAGTGTACGTGTTAATTATATGTCGATCACTTAGCACCATTTTCCCTATTTGATACACGTATTACCTTGTTCTGAATGTGTTCCAACAGTATATTAACAAGATGGTCATTTAGAAGAGGAGTGTGAGTTTCGCCTTTCACAAGCACAGTCGCGAAACTAACCCGCATTTGTGGCTCTTCATTGACGCCACATGCACAAGCTGATCGTAGGCAAAGGCTTATCATTATACAGAGATAACCTTTCATTATAAGTGATAATATATCCTTTGTAGGTATCTAGTCCTACTTAGCTTTTGTTACCTGAGAGAAGAGTACTATCTACTATAATTGAGATATGCCATGACCCGAAATAATCAACACGAATCTTGCATTGTGTTGGTGAGCACATTGATTTGAACGTTATCAAAACGGAAAAAAAGAGACGAGAGAAACATGTTTCCTTATTAGAAATAATAATCGGATTTAATTTAGCAACAGTTAGGGAGAGAATGTAAGATTAATTTTATTTTTTGTGGTGCGGAGTACTTTATATTTCAGAGAAGGATTATTTTGATTTAAAAATGGATTAAAATAGCAGGAAATAAAATTCTGGACATATTCTTTGAAGATTCCTGTATCTTGGGCTTTTTACTGTGTAAATGATATTTTCAAGTTCCAAGACATAAAATTTCTGTCCTTTCGTAGTCACTGCAGACTGCGACCATAAAACTGCGATCACTTCACATGCTTTTCGAGAAAACCTATGCCGGACGGTTTTCTGCACGGTTTGCTAGAAATTGCTCGAGAAATTGTGAGCGTAATATCGAAAACTGCAAAGAATGATGGTATTGAATATTACAAAATGAAGTATTCGCTAGCTTCAACGATGTGGATTGCGGAACGAAATTATAGAGGGATTTTTCGGTATTTTCATATATTTATGTAAATACAAAATAATTTGGCTTTAAATTAAGCTACGTATGTAAAAGTAGTGAAAAAATGTAGCTACGTCAGCACAATGTGTTTCATAAATGTTTTTCGTTCTTTGATATCTCTTAAAATAAAACTAAAAGGCCACCTAGGTTTCAAAATGTGCCTCCATACCTACATTACTTCCTGGTACATAATTATTTAAAATTTTTAGAAATAATTAGAAAAAAAATTAGAAAAATGCCCCTTAATTTCGTTTAGATCCCTGATTACAAATTCCGCTCTCTAATCAAATACTCAGATGCCAATTTAGATAAAAATTATATATACTCCCTACTTCAAAAGAAAAGATTAATTGCAATCATTTGTTGCAACTGAGAAACTTAATAGGGAAAAATGTATTTAGAATGACTTCCTCTACATTTTTATTTTAGAAATTACAGAGAGTTACAGAGGCTTAAATCTGAGTAGGCAACGCCCTCAGGCAGTAGTTGACTGTCAATTAATTTAATTACAGAATCAATTGGTCCTCCAGCTGTAACCATGAAAAATAATTAGAAGTGCCATCTCGATGAATACATCTCCTCCATGTCCGCCCACTCATCGACGAACTCGTAAAATGGCATTTGTGAATGTGGTTAAATGATTTTAAAGTTACAAGTGAATTGCCCATCTCATTCATATAAATTTTACTCCTATACTTAATAAAACAATGAAACTCGTACATAACAATACATACTAATAATACATTAATAATAATACATAATAATAATACATTACTTTCTTCCACTTACGTGTAAAACAAATACAATAATTTTTTATTTTGAAAGCAATAGAATGAAGTAGTATTTGCTGTATACATAAATTAATTATATCTTAGTAATAAAATTAACGCGAAATCTATGCATTTTTGTTTCAAAATTAGAAGATAATTTTAATTGCGTTGTAGATTTTTTTTTATTTACACTAGTTTTTTTTACCCAAAATTGTTCTTTTTGAGATAAAATGCCAAAGATCTTATCACATTCATATATTTCGAAATTTAAACAAGTGCATCAAGGTAAAGTAAATTGCAGCCTACCAAGAGGCAGACCCCGGAAAGAATGGTTAGAATGTGTGAATGAGACCCTAGTTAGAAGAGGCATAAGAAGGCGGTAAATATTTAATAAAAAGCGAAGGGCTGGTCACTCAAAAAGCAGGAAGTCAGACTAACCATGGCTGCCACCGGAATAACAAAAATTTCGTAGAGACCTCCCTCGGACTAATTCCAGATTTCTCGTGACTTACCACGAGAATCCCTCGAAAAGTTAATCGCGCGGTACTTGAAACAGATCTCCCGAGTGTTCCCGACAGAGTTACGAATCTTTCCGACAGTGATTTAGCTGAACCAGCTGGCTGGAGTGAGACTTTTCGTGACGCATTGAGACTTCCTGAGACTAACTGGAACTAACAAAGGAACAACGCAATAGAATTTGGAGACTCCTACTAACCTCTGGAGGGTCTTTCGTAAGTCCGGGAGTCACCTGAAATCTCAGTGACCAGCTCCTCGATAAAAAGAGTGTCAGTAGAGTGAATGACGCCTGAAACCAAAAAACCTTGGATACTCATGGAGCCAACTGGGGAACCTCATATGTCGACCTTATGAGGATCTTCACTTGGGGTGATTGCTAGAGAGATTGATTAGCAACCTGGGTCGGAGTAGTGTTGCGGAACGAACGTGTTATTTAAATAAATAACACGATAATTTTAGATCAATCTAAAAATTCTATAAGCCCTTCCTCACATTGCTGCCTTCCCCACCTATTGAGTCACGTCTATCCCGAAACAGAAATGGCTTAATGGTGTAATAATAATAATAACCGTAACCTGTAGGTTAAAGAATGCCTTATTTGCTAACTTTAAAATAGTCAGCCTCTTCCCCCTCCATTTTATCAGTTTGGATGACCTAAAGATGACCACCAATTTGTAACTTTATCAAGCAATATTTACGAGTTGCAACATTACATTCTCTATTCATCTTTAATAGAACTCTAAATATGAGTTTTAAGATATTAATTATAAGTACCCCAGATGAGAAAGTTAGACATAGTGGAAAGGCAATGATATTCTTAATATGCTTTATACATTTTTATGTATGAAACGGATGCAAAATATCAGTGTCTTGTTCACTTTGTATGAACTATATATCACTTTTTGGCCTGGGGCGATAACAAAAGGTATAGCAAAATTGAACTATTTTACGCGAAGTATCTAGTCGTCTAGCTTTTCAGACGAATATCCCAGGCGGGACGTCCCCCACCCCCCATGCCCATGGGAGATCAAATGCTTCTGTAATTTTACATGTTTGAATCTTAAGCGCTTGAAATTGAATATGCCTATAAACAATCTCATAAATGAAATATGAAGATTTTTAATTTTGTTGTACAAACTTTTTTTAATTCTAATTTGTATCTTAACAATGAAAAAAATATTATAATATCAACATTCTAAACACAAGTATTCAATCATGAATTTGAAATCCGCAAGCCCGCCGCCAAACTTATGATTATATAGCCCATTATAATATCAGTAGACACTTCTTACAAATAATATCCAGAAAGCTACACCATTTGAAAATTTATTTTTATTTTTATATCAACAAAGTAATGAGGGGAGTGCTATTGCAAGATTAATAATGCTTGGAGACTCTATTTTCCAATTTTTTATTCCAGATGTACGTACGAACAATGCTCAGTTTTTCATTTCTTTTGAATCAAAAGTAATTAATAATTTTTAAATTAAATTAAATAAACAAATGCATATTTTAGCCATTGCAGCTTCGAAACGTTTCATTACTTCAAAAACATTGATAATTTTTCTAAAATTATTAAAATGGATCAAATTGAAAAAACTTGAAAAAATCCTTCGCGAATCATAATTTATCCAGCAATGAAAATTGTCTATTTTATTTACAATTTTGTAAAGAAATTTCCTGCTTGAACGCTAGCAAAAAAACGGATGTCGTATTTTTATCAAATCCAATGCCACAGTTTCATAAAACTTCTTCATTAGAAGACTTTGTTATGCATTTAAATGAATTTTATGTAAAAAAAATATAAACACGGAGTGAAGGTTGAAAGACCGCTACATCCAGAAGATAGAGGCAAAAGCGTATTCAAAAATGACATTGGCAGTCGATTCCGTAAAAAACCATATCGATTTCGTAGAAAGTAGTCAAGTTGTGAACTTATTAATTATTTTAATGATTTATTATTGCGTATATATTTTTATAAAATAAAAAGTATTATTCATTGATAAAGTATGATGAAGGTAGCACTTTTTCTTTTAAAAAAACTAAATCTGCTGGTTGAGAGTTCACGAAAATCTTTATCTATTCATCAAATTTATTTAAATAAATAACCAATATTGTCACCTGATAAAGTATTCTAATAAATAAGGTCCTTACTGAGTCTCTGTCAATTTCATAACAAAAAACAATATTCCCTTCGTAGACAAGTAGTTAATTTGTTTGTCAATATGTTTATAAAATAAGCAGTTATTGTTCATGGTAAAGCGTCATAAGCGAAGGAGGTTAATAAGTATTTAAAAATTTATTTTGTCAAAAAATTAAACCTGCCGTTTGAAAATCACAATCACACTTTTAATATGGCTTAAGGTGTAATTTTGAAATAAAAAAGTATATTTTTATCCATAATTATTTAAAAATCTGTAGTCAGAGATCTGAAGATTTGACTGAATACTGGGATATTTTACATAATAATACAGTTGATTGGTAAATAATTAATAAATGTAAAAAATTGATTAAATTTGCATTCAACAAGATTTGACTCAAGAACCATGAAAAGTTTTTTAGAACGGATCAAAGACTATGAAACTTTAGCCAATATATAAGCGGTATTTTCCTTTGATCCAGGTAGATTGTCTTCCCTTTTATATTCTTACTTATTCAAGAGGGACAACTCAAAGTGGATAATACCCTCTAGTGGATCAGCGTATTTTTTCCACAGTCTAATTACACGTTGATAATTAACGGTCTTCCTTTGTGAGTTTTCGCTGGTGAATCCCTCGAAAACTTCTTCACCTCTCTGGACTGCCGAGGGCGATCTTATATGTATGCCTGTATCTTGCGTTTTGTGCATTTCTGTCGATTATAAATTATTTACGGGGTGAATAGCGACGCTTCATTAGCTAATAACCGATTCGCTGATCTAGTCCATTATCGAAACTCGATGTTAAAAACTACTAATGAGTTAATTACTTTTTTATATATATTTTTATATACAATCTGTTTTGTTAAAGTTTCTTAATGTTTTTCGTTCTTTGTTACAGTTTCTGTCTCTTTTGGAATCGAGTCCTGTCGCACTTAGTGTGTTGAATGTCAGAAGAGTCACCGTGTTTGCGTCGACAAATCGCGCTTACCAAATGTACAATGGAAACACTGAATCCTCGTTGATTCCTTATCATATCGGTAAGTTCCAAACGGAATTTTTCCTAAATAACCTTCTGTCCTTACTTTTTTCAAAAATCTGACGACATCCGGACATACTTTCTGCGACCGCGTTTCAATTGTAGAGCGGATTGTTACAAGAAAGAATGTTATTTGTTCATACGGTCTTCTTTATTATGTAGGGCAATGATTCATTTTTTTCACTCGAAAAGTTAAATTTTTATAAAAAATCAATATTTCGAATGAAAAAAAATATATATTTGAGAATTTTTTAAAATTCACACATAACTTTACAGAATTAACATAGATTTATTTAATGTTGAATTTTGGATGTCACAAGATAAAATTTAAAATGAGACAATTCAGTTCTTTTACTATACAAAAAGGTTCAATTTGAAATGTGCAAATGGGTATGTCAAATAGAAAAATATAACTCGTACGCTTATGAACCTCGTTAACTTTAGATATGTTTTTCTTGAAACGCGGTTTTTCGAAATGTCAGTTTGAAAATTCCCCTATACGTAACACTATACCAAAGAAAAGCATCCTTTTTACAAAGGATTTGAATTTTAATTAGAAAAATAATCATTCAAGGCTTTTAAATTACAGGCCTTTGAAACTAATTAAATTGTGTTTGATAAAATTGGACTGAATTTTAATACCCACGTGTTGGCAGTTTATTCCACTCAATTACATTACATTTGGTGCGTACTGTGCATTAAAATTCAAACATGACAATTTCAAAGTATGCTCGTTTTAGATTCCACTTTAAAAATTAATTTCAGTTTAAAGAATGAATTGATTTACATTAGATGTCTCCTTGGTAAAGTTTTTTGACGTTGTAGGTGCATGTATTTAGTTTTATACATTAGTTCGAGATTTTGTATTCTATCTATTCTATCTTTTAATTAAAAATACTAATTTAACATACTAAAAATAGGATAAAAAGGATCTATATGAATAAATTTTCAGTAACGTGTATAATTTAAAAGTGCTTAATTTTTCAAGAATTGTCTAACAGTGTACACGGAATGTAATTATTTGTAATTTCGTAAATTATAGAATTTAGAAATTATATTATTTCTCATTGAAAATCTTTAAAATTAAATTTTTACAATTGAAGCATTTAAAAATTACAATAATAGATAGAGTAGGTATTCAAAATGCAACAATTTGTAATTGAAGAGTCTAATATTTATCAACTTCAAATTCCAAAATTCTAAAATTGAAGCGTTGTAAATTCAAGGCTTTTAATATTAAAAAATTGAAAATAATTAGGATATGCGTAAAATTAAACTGCACCTTCAAATTTCTGATGCCAAAGTATATAAATTGCTCTCTAAATTTAAGACTTTCTAAATTAAACACATTCTAAATCGAACATTTCCAAATTAAAAGACCTAATGGTGATTATTCTCAACTTCAAGCTTTCAAACTCAAGCGATTTAAAATTGTCTGTCAATAAAGTAAAATAAATTTGCAAATTGGCTGCCAATCTGAAGGATTATAAATTTGAATCGATCCACGTTGAACACTTGAAACTCAATGATTCGTGATTGAGTACTTTCAAATTTGAAGAGTTAAAATTTTTTTTATTAAAATCGGAATCGAGTAAATTTCGACAAAGAAAATTGATTACATTATTGCAGCAGTTTAAAAACAATGAAGTATTATCTATGGAACTTTAAAAGTAGCCGAATAAATTATGAATGCTATAGACCGTTTCATTGCAGTGTAAATAGCTCACTTAAAGGAAATATAAGCTTGATCCTGTGATGATTATTTTCTCTCTGGTAAAATTACATCTACACAACTCATGATATCTGTAATTATTTCTGTAGTATATGGCTCCATACGCGATTGAGTGTTAGCTCTATATCCCATATCGTAATCTCAAATGGACTAACCCATTTAATACCGTGACGTTAATGCTATACATAACAGATCGAGTTTCACGAATCATGCTATGAAATTCTGGAGGATGAGGTGATTGAGGATACACTCATGTGGAGTATAAAACGGTAAAAAGATAATTACAGTACGATAATATACAACATGGCAAAAATTACACGTCTCCCTATATAAAAAGAAATTAATTTAAAATTACATTTTTGACAAAAAAGGAATGTAAAAATATTTCCAATTTTCAAGTCTTTTAAGTTGAAACGGATCTTCTAAAATTAAAAATTAATAACATTGCATATTTGAATAATATTTATAAGAATTTATGTTTCTATATTGAAGTGTTCACAGTAAAAACTTGTGGGCATATTTTGTTGCAGGTAAAATTATAACGGTGTTTACTGTACCTTGATAGTGATGCAGATATCTCTCGAACTTGGGGTACGACATGTCGAGTGCGTGGGGTACGAAATACCGACTACTATCGGCGAGAAAACTATAGGCATGCTTAACAACTCAGTCAAAAAAAATGCTAGCGCAACAAAAAAACAGTCATTTAAAAGCTGAAAGTATTCTACGTTAATGAGCTTGTAGACGTTTATGTAAAAAACATTTTGTGCTTAGCAGACTGAAAAATGTCAAAAGAAGTAAGGATTTTCGGGTATATTTAAGAACAGTCAAGTTTAGAGCATTATTTCTTATATAGGGGGCGATGGGAAAAATTTGAAAAAATTCATGAGTATGAGGAAAACTGTTGTGAACCAGTTGCAGTTGAGAAATTTAAAAAATAATACAAAATTTTGCTTTAAAGTACAAAAATGTGCAACTATATTATCTTCAGTTCTAATACAGATATTAACGCGATTCAAAATGCAAACTATAATGGATAGGCTCTGTATTTATTTTCAATCACCCGGAAGGATTTGATAGTCTTATTTTTTGTGAAAATCGCGATATTTCTAGACATTTTTTTTTGTTGGAAAACAAGTGACAGAAAGCAGGGGGGCCCTTTTTTGTTTTAGTGCCGACCGCTGGTGCCATTCTTTGACCCCTGGTTCTGAATGCTTGGATGGCATCTGCCCCCCACCCCTGCTTTCTGTCTCTTGTTTTCCAACAAAAAAATGTCTCAAAATATCGCGATTTTCACAAAAAATAAAACTATCACATCCTTCTGGGCGATTGAAAATAAATGCAGAGAGTAGGCATTACAGTTTGCAGTTTAAATCGCTTTAATATCCGTATCAGAACTGAAGATAATATAGTTGCACATTTTTGTACTTTAAAGCAAAATTTTTTTATTATTTTTTAAATATATCAACTGCAACTGGTTTACAATAGTTTTCCTCATACTCATGAAATTTTTCAAATATTTCGCATCTCCCCTTGTATAAAAAATAATGCTCCAAACTTGACTGTTCTTAAATGTACCCGAAAATCCTTACTTTTTTTTACATTTTTCCGTCTGCTAAGCACAACAATTTTTTTACATAAACGTCTTCAAGCTTATTAACGTAAAACACTTTCAGCTTTTATGACTGTTTTTTTTTGTTGTGCTAGCATTCTTTTTTGACTGAGTTAAGCTTCAAAGGCAGATGCCTATAGTTTTCTCGCCGATAGTAGGTGGGGTAGGAAAAGTCAATTTTATTAATTTACTCCAAAGATTAACTGGGGACTCGGGTCAATTTGAATCAACGAAAACGATTCAACTTTAATATTTAAAGTTTATGAGCTTACGAAATAAGACCACCTCAAAACACGTTACACAATATTGTTACACACATTAACTCTTCAAATTAATTAATCGCAACTGAAATTTTTTACATGCCCTACGCGACGAGCGAGCCAAGCCACCTTCTCTCTAATCTGGATCTTTGCATTATTTGGAAAATCGTAGGTATGAACAAAATAAAAAACAATGAATTCAGGCATGGCTATTTCAAATATTAAAAAGTATTTTAAGAAGTCAAGAGCAAGATGATTATGCGTCGAATGACGTTTTTTATTTCGTACCCCGAGAAGCAGACACTTCGTACCCCAAGTGACCGGAACTTCGTACCCCAAATAATCGAGACTCTGCAACCTACATGTCTGTGTAGCATTCACATCGCAAGGGTCATTTTTGTTGCAGGTATATTGTACACTGAAATTGGTGCTTCATTCGCACTGTGTTTTTCTGTGTGTTGGATCAAATATTAATGCGTATAATACTTATTTTGCATTTCTGGATCTGTCAAATTCTGAATTTACATTAGGAGGCTGACTGTCATTATGTCCGTGGAGGATCAATTTCACTGTGTTTTCCCCTGCCCCCTTTGTATAGTATTCCAAACCCTGGAATTTAATCACAATGGATTCACCCTGCCCTCCCCAATCCGCACTAACCCTGAAGCAACCTCCTAGAAGTAACCCTATACCCCTCGCTTAATTATCAGCTATCGATCAGGGCATGATCGAGAATTCTCGACCATTTTAGGTGATCCTTCCAGTTCACCGAGTCACAGCTGTGGTTCGACCCTCCACAAGCTTTGAACTTTTTATCGCCTTCTCTCAATGGGATAATATATTTTTTGAAGGAGAAACTTTAACGAAGGTTTTGGTAACTGGATATAATATTCATTCGGAAAATCTAGGGAAAAAGCATCATTTAGACACTGTTTTTTCTCATCCAGAGCAACGTGAAATGTTGTCGACAAATTGTCAGTTACCTGTCAAGATGATTTTGCCGGGCGTTATTTGGCTGAAATAGATGTTGATAAGCAGGTAAGTTATAATTATAATTACCTAACTTTTCATTACCTCCGATTTACCAGTGACTATTAGTGTCTTGGAATAAAAATTGTACTTGGCGAGATATAATATCCAAATTTTAGGTTAGTCAAAACCTACATGCCTGTTCGTTCGAAGAAATATCATCTAGATTTTCTGTATTGAAAAAAGTGAAGTTAGCTGGTGGTTGAAGTGAAAATACTTAATTGTATATGTAGACGGTCATGACTTTTTCTACACATCCCGGCTTTAGTTTAAATATCGCCGGTCATGACTAACCTAACATTTGGCAGTTGCATTAGGAAGTTATCATTTTATTCTAATTGACTAGTACACACTGTTAAATGAAAGAAAGTTGGAAATCAGGCAAATATTGTTTCAATTAGTTTCCTTATTAACAATTATTTAGTCTAATATCGCAATGCCAATAGTTGGTTTGAGAGGTGTTCAGGTGACTGGCAGCGCAGTTCAGCACTCCACAACTCTCGACATTATGCCAAAATTCTGAATCCAAATTATACTTTCCCCTAGATGTCCAGATGTGCACCTTCGTTCAGAGGAATACATTTGAGACTTAAAAATTGTTTCAAATGCTCATTGGGAGACCAATGAAATTTAAGCTGCAACAAATTTAACACCAGTCTTTTTCAGTGTTATGATGGTGACATGTAATTAGTTTTAAAAGCGAAAAGCTGACACGTAAATAGTTCCAAAAACGGCCAAAAAGTCAAAAATAATGACACCAGATGGCATTCTAGCTTCGAACCGAACCATATTTAAAACTGCGCGCTATGGGAGATTACCAATCACGGCCCAAGCAGATTACAGCCACGTCACTCGTATGTTTTCACGGCTGATTTTTAAGACGATCCTGCAGTCTCATAAGGTGCTGATATCGAATAAATATCGTACATCACTCGTAATGTTGCAAACGTATTTTCACGTGGATCTAATTGTTTGTATATCGACTTGCAAACTACTTATGATGTAATACGATGTAATACGTATACTACTATTTCCCTTTTATCTGCAAAACTGACATTCAAGGGAACAAAAGACGCGTAAAATAGCATTATAGAAAAATAAACCCAGTGACTACATGAGATCATATAGTGCATCGTTATTTGTTTGAAGATACACTATTTTCTTTCTTGCGGCTTACGAAATATTATATTAAACACTAAAGGGGAGAAGTGGGACTTTTTCGACTAGTGTAATTTTTTTCGCACGATTCATATGTGAGCGAGCACGAGTCGAGGGCGAAGCGAAAACGAGTATTAAAAGGATACATGAATTGTAAAAAAACCCTTGCTATTTTGTGCATATATTATATTTATTATAAAAAATGCGTGGTTTCAGACACAATCGGAAGACAGACACGGTTTCTACTCATATGGAGGGATTTTTGAAATTTTATTTTCATTTTAATAGGATTTTTAGAATTTTTTTAACTTTTTCATAATTTTGGTAAATTATGGTAATTCACGGTCATTTTCGTTATACACCTCTAACGCCCCAATTTCGCTCCCTGTGGAGAAAAAGTACACTGAGCTTGCTCTGAAAAAAATTAAAATCTCTTTAAACTTAATATTAAAAAACAGGTATAAATACGGTATGCCTTTCTCTTATTGATAAATTTTATAAACAGATAGAAATATTTAAGATATACTCATAAAAATAAAATATTGCAAGTACCGTACTTCAAATATAAATGAAAATGTCAATCTTCATTAATTTTGTCGAAAATGTAGATTTGGCTCACTTGAAAAGTGTCTGGGTACTTTAATATACCTAAAATAGTCTCAAAATAAAAAAATAAAACATTTCAAATATCGTTTAAAAGATTTCGGGAACAATTTCTTTTTTTTCAAAATAAAACATAAAAAACTGTTTACTTGTCAAAAACACCTCAATTATTCATTTTGGTTTCGACATTTGCAATTTACTATCTTCACATTTTAAATTGTTTTCGTTTAAATTTCATTTTTTTAAATAATTGTAATAATCTTAAACTTTTATTTGATAATACTTTTTTATTTAATTTTTGATGATGTAATTTAAAACATTCAGTTTAAAATTTTACAATTTTTAATTTAACAAGAAAGTTAATTTAATCTTCTATTTTTTATTAGAATATCACGTGATATGAATTAGTTTTTCTCATTATGGTTTATGTAGACTGGGATATATTTTTAGGAATAAGAATGAGGAAATAAATCGTTTTTAAGATTTGCAAAAGTAAAGGAGCCCTCGTACATTTATACAACATAATTACTTTCGGCGAATGGGGGAATTCGGTATACTATCCAATTACGGCATCTTAGAGACGATATTAAAGCACGCAAGTTGGAAAACGAAATCACGAAATGATTATGTGTTTCATTAGAACATGAGCTATCGTGTTTTGGAACATTATACTAAGATTTTGAAATATATTATTTAAAATAAGGGAGACTTGTTGATAATTTTGGGAAAGAACGTTTAATGATAACTCTGTTAAGCATCTATAGCCAACTGACAATACTTTCAAATATGTTATTAGAATGTTCTCAGAACGATATAGGGCTAAAATAAAGTTTGAAAATTCCATTGGGAAATCTTTGAGACACTCAACGGGAAATTGTGTATTTCGTGGGCAAGGTAATACAATAGTAAAATTTCTATATAAGTTTTTTCTTTATACTTCCTTGGAAATATAGAAGAGTAACAATAAAGGAAGGAAAACACTGTCCTTCTATTCACCAGCGATTGCAGTTACAGTAACTGCAAATGCCCTCTGCGTATCAGCGATCTTATTCCGTTTATAGTTTCGGCTATGGGCCACTTCCGAGTCCTAAAAACCTGAATAACCTTAATGATCTTCTTATCTTTCTGCTCCACAGCACTCTCAATTAGTTTTTGATCAGAATTCTAATTTCGGTGTGTTAAAGAAGTTTACACTTTTCCCAGTTTTTAAATAGCTTATCAAAATTAACATGCAAATTGGACTTCATACAATTTTCAGAGCATTTCGAAAATTACATTTTGCGAAGTATTTGAATTTATACGTTCTATTAAATACTTTTATTCGTTTTTTCAAATGATTCCTAACTAGTTTATAGTTTTCAAAAATCTGTCAATTTCATCCCTCTCGATGAAAGACGTTGAAATCAGATGAAGTTCTTGCACGAACAGATTCCACAAAGGGAAGGTAATCTGAGGAATTCAACGAGTTTCTGAATCAGAGCACATCTACTATTCCGGATATGTACTTTGCACCTGCGCATCCGATAATCGCAAAAGGAAACAAAATCCTACGAGGCTGTGAGCAGTTCAAAGCTGCAAAGTTATTGAAGATCTTCTAACTAATTCAAAAACTACTGAATACTCAACTTGGATCGTATCATACATGCAGTATGACTATATCACACCAGTTCGCTATCCGGCGATGATACCATTCCAGCAAAGTTCGGAGGCCAAAATCACCTTTCAGAATTATGCTAACGACAGGAATCTCCCTTCAAGAACACATCCTTTAACTTTCGATGATTTGAAACCAAGTAAAACGATTTTCAAGACAGTTCTTGGATAATTTCGTACAAGCTCATCTCATGGAAGTTCTCTTTATATGATTTTGAAGACTTCCAAGAAATATATGCGAAACATCCAACTACTCTAAGATATTCTTGAACTCAATATGCAATAATTTTCTAAAACATTTCAACACGCAGGGGAATAGTGTTTTATTTTCAATGATAATAAGAGATTAGACAAAAGTAAATCCAGAATAAAACTTAAAGTCGATTGGGAACTAATAGAGAGTACCTTTAGGCACTAGAGGTTTATGAAACAACAGACATTTACTGCAGAATTGAATTTACTGTAGGTTTGCGCAACGACCTCTTTAAGGGAGATCCGTTTGCTTGAAGAGTACTTAGTGTATGTACTCAGAAGGTAACTTGAGGTTGCAATACTTCCCGTCTTGTCTAGTATAGCTGCAGCTGAAAGTTAAGAAGTTTGTCGTTTGTGTTCAGCAGTTTAATGCTTTAGCTTGCACTGCATTTTTTCAAATTATGTCAATATTGTAACTTAAATACAAAACTGTAATTTAAAATTCTGAAGAATTACATTTATAAATTGGATCTGAAATTTTGTTCATTTGTTTTGAAAGAACGTTCTCAAAGCACCTATGGCTTTGACGATTACATTCTCTTTGCGACACTAGCGCTTCGTGCTCAATAAACAGGTTATAGAGCCAGCTATGTTACGAAAATAAAACTGTATAGATAAAATTAAACAGCACATAAGAAGTAGGTATGTTTTTCAAAAAATGTTAATAAAATTACATTTGTTTTTAATTTACTGAATAGAGCCATTAAGACATAAGCTTTGATTCCGTTCGGTCAAACTTCAGTTATAAGAAAACACTACTTTGATTAGTTAATCTATGACATTTTCATCTTGAGTCCAATTGAAAAATTTCACCAAGATAATTTTTAAATCTTTTTAAAATCTACTAAAAATAACGCTTTAAACTTAAGGACGTATTAAAAACAAAAATTGCATGACTTTTAAAATCATCTTAATTTTTTTATTGTTGGTCTAATTAAAGAATTCCATGACAATAGTTTCGAAACATATTGTATATCTAGTAGAAATTTGGATTGTTATTTCTTAATCTATTTTTAAAAATTCAATTTTTTGAAAAGAAAATTTTTGAAATGTTGTAAAGCATATAACTTTTTAAATTTTTTTTAAAATTAAAAATGTCATTAGGATAATCTTCGAACCATTTTATCGGGTACCAAAAGCTTTGACCAAAATTTCTAAAACTCATAAAATATTTTTGTTCAAATTTTGAAAAAGCTCTAACTTTCTGAATCTTGATCTAATCGAAAAATTTAACTGAGACAATTTCTGATTTTATTTGATATCTAGCGAAAAACTAAAATGAAATTCCTTAATCTATCAGAAATTTTCTATATTCGATAATTCTATCTTTCAGTAACACGAAATAAAATACCTAAAATTTGAGGTTAGTGTATCACGTCGGGTACTCGCGTCTCAAATTTCTGACAGTTGATTGTATTGTGGGACACTGAAAGGTCATCAATCGACAAAAGAATGGAATATGACTGAGAAAATACATTCTACACTTTAGAATTTCACTATTATGTCATCTAAGAGTTACGTTTACGTTTCGAATATTTTCTCGAAAAAGTTATCTGCATTCCTATGACGTCATATTGAAATACTCAGTTCAAACGTCCCGCTCGTCGGGCCCCTTTTTTTAATTGGTCAGCCCCTCTCGCGGGCGTGATATTATAGCCCGCATAGGGACCGTGGTGGGGGTGAAGTAACTGCGCACGCGGAAATAAGTGCGTATAGGGGCAGGTGAACTAGGCGCGTGGGGACATTGGCGAGCGGTGACATCAGTTGAAGTTCACTGTAATTGAAATGGTGAAATGAAATAAATTTTACCATATAAACACATAAAAGTGAACAACTTATGAACGCAGCTTAACTTTTGGTGTATAAAGCATTGTTACTAACACGGCTTAAAAAAAGATCATAGGCATACCGGCTTCGTCTGTTTTATTCGAGATTTTCTGTATTTTCCGAGCATACACCTCGATTATTGCAGAGTGCTCGGGTAAGTTCGTTGCCTTGGATAACCCGGAATTATGGTTGACCCAATGCCGGAATAATGAAGCCTTACTGTATTTCCAAACAAAATTAAAAAATGTAGAGTATTTTTAAAATTTTGTTAAGAGTTTTAGAAAATGTTGTCCAAGTTTTTGGTGCACAACAAAAAAACTTGAAAATTATCCATATGACATGTTTAATTTCGACAAAATTTTGTTTTTCTTCAAATTTTAAAAAATTTATAAGTTTTCTAATTTCCATTGAAATTAAAATTTTCATTTGTATAATTTGCAAGTCTTCTACCCATATGTAAGAAACTTTGTCAAAAATCTCTAAAGTTTAAAAGAAAATTTCAAATTTTGAAATTTGAACAGATACACTCAGAAAAATACACTCACTATCTAAAACTTTGTTTTAACCTTTCCTCTAAATAGTAAAGAAAGGTACAAAAGATATTCAACTTTTTGTTAGAAGTAAGATTTTTATGTCTACGTCGATCTTTTTCTCTCACTCACCATAACTGATATCTCATTCCCTTTTACGCGTTAACTTTATAACACTTAGTTGCTCTGCCCAACCCAGCTGCTACAATTTACCCCTTCCAAGATGTCAACCTCACATACCACTTTTACTTCTCACTCCCTGTTTCACTCCCACAAATCATTCCCTTTACCACACGAACCTCTCACTTATCCATCACACAACCTTTCCTCTTTCCCCCTAGGCCTCATATGCCACACTCTGTCACTGCATCACCCTCTGAGCCAACTCTATGTATCTTTTCTGCTATTATACCCTAACCCTTCTTCCCTTCATCACCTCTTACACTTTTCCCCTTTACCCATCTCAGCTACTCTTATCGATACTTTACCTTTTGTCCATTACTCAATTTACACCCCTGATCCCTTCAGGTTCACCATTTTGTCCAACAACGTCATCCCCATCCATTATGTACCCTTCTTCTTTCGCAAACACTGACCCTTACTCTCCATCACCCTCTAAGGCCTAAGCAAGGGGTCTCCCCCAAGGCGAAATTTGGTCCCAAATACTCATTTACCAGATTCTCGTTTCCACCACTACGCCGCCTGACTCAACACGGAAAAATTCCGTCTTACTCTTACGGCAGAGCAGAGGTTCGTGGTGGTGGAAACGAGACATCTCTCAAATGAGTATTTGCGGCTGAATTTCCCCTCGCTGAAGAACCCTGCTCTAAGCCAACTCTAGTATTTCTCCCACTATCTCTTCATCATCGTATACGCTTTACCCCAATTTACCCCGTTTCCCATTACAACCCCGCCCCCCAACTACCCTCCACACCTTTTCTCCTCCAGCATTCTCACATTCACAACCCCTCCGTCTCACCGTTTTCCACCACTGATACTACTTATCTCCCTCACCCCCTCCCCATAAATCTACATCATACTGCTCCTCCTCCTTCTCCTTCTGTTCCATCAAGTCTACTATTTACCTGAATCTCTCTCTTCCTATAGATCTTCACTTTTATCCGACAACCCTCTCATCCAGCTTTCTAATTTCTTACCCTCGCCCTCTGCTCCAGTGTCCTCAACGCTCTTAAAGCCCCCTCTATCTTTTACTCTTCCTTCCTTTTAGAAGAACTGTTATCAGCCTACTGCTCTGGAAATTTTTTTTCGTTCCGTTTTGCATTTTTATATGGATGTAGCTGACTGACAGAGGTTCGAATATTGTAATTCTTTAAAGGGTTCCAACGAAGGTTATCTATGATATTTTCCGCACTTTGTGTAAATCAGTTTAATCGGTTCTTAATTGTTAAATTCGAATTATTGTTCTAACAAAAGTTTCAATAATTATTACAAATTGTCGAAAAAATATAAATTTAATAGTCTTTTTTGTTGTTGTTGTTAATTGTTTCAAACTTGACAATTTCGAGACTGGATTTATGGTTACCGTTAGCTCCAAAACCGACACTAAATCCTGATTTGATTGCACTTTTTAATCATTTTAATCTTTTTGAAACATTCATGAGTTTTAAATTTGATTAATGAGCAATTATATAAGGGTGAAATGTTTTCCAATTCTTATAGTAAAGACGTTTGTGTACGTTTATGTAAGTATAATTTAGTCCAAATTAATACTTAAGAATTTGGAATTATCATTTTAAACCTCGGAGGCAGAAAAATATTTGATAATTAGTAAACCATTCGACTACATTATTTAATACTTGAATTGTTCTCCCCACATAAAAATCTGCCGTCCAAACAAGAAAAGGCGTAACTAGATTTTGGACGAGTACCTTGTTATCCCAATTTCGGTTAGGTTGACAGGTGAATCATCCACAATGTAGTTACTACTTTTCTTGTTTGGACGGAAGAAATGCTACCTATACCAAAAATATAATTTAATAACAACAATTTTTTTCCAATTTGAATTCGAATCTCCCAAAGATGCGAATATATTATTAGTAAAGAAATAATATTCAGAGTAAATTTGATTTCTATGAACTTTCGTGCATTTGCTTTTTATCATCTTATTGTTGTATATCCTACCCCTTTTGTACATAATGGATAAAGTTTCTCAATTAGGTTCAAAACTTTACTAAGTTTGCATTTTAAGCTACTTGTTTTGCGGGGTAAAGCACTATCGCGGGCCGTTTAATTTATCATTTCACCACGAAATCAACAACGAGTAGACGAGTCTTCCGACTTGTTGGTCAGGTGGATCGTCAGAAAATGAAATTATGCTCACAGCCGTCGCGCGACTCGCAAATTGCTTTCGAAGTGTGTTTGTCTTCCATGCGACTTTTAAGGGAAGGGAAACTACCACGATTAAATCCTCGAATGCCGGAAGTTCTTCTGACATGAGCGATTATTATTTCCCGGGATGAAAACGTTTGTGGAAAAAGCAGAAGTTCTCGAGAGCTGAGGCCGGAGAATGGAGAGTGGAAGCTCAGCATCTGACAGTCGATTTATCAGTGCTTATCCGTTTTTTAAGAACAATTACAATTTTCTGTACAACGGTCAAGTGCTGACTTCAAATATAAAGTTATTCAATTAAATTTATAATTACGTACATACACTGCTGGTGAAAACTGTGTGTCTACGTATGAAAAACAGATTTCAATCAGGCTTGTCTTAGAAAGTTACTAGGTATGAGAAAAATGATGTTAGAAAGATTTTTGGAAATTTCTTTAAAAGCTCACTCAATTTTGCGTCGATTGAGCTTTAGCTGAAGTATTTTTTATAAGGGGGCTTCCATAAACCACGTAGCTCAATTTTTGCCACTTTTTGTCCCCCTCCTCCCCCCACGTGTCCACCGTGGCTAATAATTGGCCCCCCCATCCTTCTAGGGTACTACGTGTTCTTTTTTTAGTTCTTGTAAAACGAAAATAAGACAACAAATTATGATTCGCAGCAACCACGCACCTGGTTGCGGCCAGAATTTTCTTGCCTCGACTCTTTAACTAACGTAAACAAACGAAAGGCTTTGGGATGGGGCACGCGGGAGCGGAGAGAAGAGCCACTCGACTCAACTCGGTTGGGTTTGTAGGGATTGAATTTAGGACTTCGCGCGCTATTTCAAAAAAGTAATAAGCTATTATTATTATTACACCATTAAGCCATTTCCCTTTCGGGGTAGGCGTGACTCACTCGGCAGGGGGAAGGAGTAGTGTGTGGATGGGATAGAGATTTTTCAG
>NC_046660.1:98455108-98468725 GCF_010883055.1 Belonocnema kinseyi | reverse complement strand
TACAAATATAGAATTATGTATTGCCATTTTAGCTTTATTTGATATATTTTTACTTCTGATAAGGGGACCTGCTCTACCAATAACCTTCTTACCTTCATTTAAGCTATGCGTTTTATTATTTTTTTTTTACACCTTAATATAAAACCACGTGGCTCGGACTCGTAACCACCTTCCTTCCATGTGGACCAGCGTGGCCTTTCGTTGACCCCCCCCCCCCTCCTAAAGCGACCACGTGATTTATGGAAGGGCCCTAAATAGGGACCCAGATAGCATGTGATCTATGCATGTTTCAGGCAAGTGGATGGACAAAATTGGAACTTTGTAATATGAAAGTCTCAAACCTTTTCTTTAAAATAGGACCAAGAGCATAGTGAAGTATTTAATGGTTCTTGAATTATCATCAGAAATGTTGAAGTGTGCCCAAGACAAAAATCGGTTTGTCGACCGAACGGGTCAATTGATCAACCGCTTTTTGTCTTGGGGACGCTATCACTTTTTTTAATGATGTTCCAAAAACTAGTAAATATTTAATTTTGTTCTAAAGCTTATTTTTAAGATTAGATTTTAGGCTTCAATTACCCAAAGTTAAAATGTTGTATATTCCTTTCCCTAACGCATGCAGATAGTGAAAGTTAAGTATCGAAAATTAGTCAAATACGGAAAAAGGTCGGTATTTGTAACATGCCATTATGTTTTTTTACAATTGCTGAAACTCTGAATTATGAAAATACAGGGCATAACATTTATTTTCTAATAAAATTGCACGAAAATATTACAAAAATATCATTGAATTTATATTTCTTATATTGCATGGCAAATCTGGAAAATGTACGGAACTTTTTAAATGATGCTTTCTAGTTGCCAAAGTGATTTTGTTGAAATTTAAATTAAGAATTGTGGCTGAAAAAATTGCTTAGATCATTTTCTTTTTTAATTTTCTCTATATTCGTTGAAGGTGAAAATAATTTAATTTTTTTCATTTTTAAATTAAAGACTTATAATTAATAACTTTAAATAAAGAGTTCATAAATGGAGCCCTTGGATTTAAAAGAACGATATAAAATATGTAATAACTTTGAATTAACAAATTTTAAACAAGTTTAAAATTATACAACTTCAAATTGATAATAAATATTACAGGATTGTAAGTTTTAAAAGTTGCTAAAAGCCTGTAATTATTCTGAAACGGGGTTTGGAAAATTAATATGAAAAATCATATTAAAAAGTTTTCCGATTTTTTTTGTCAGCATAAAATTCAAAATAAATGTTGCTCAAATGACCAAGCTCGGATCTCAATTCGAAATAGCATATTTTACATTACTATCTTTTATATAGAATCTTATATATAGAATCTTTTATATAGAAAGAATCAATATTACTGACAGGAGTATGCGAATTACTAGCGAATATATGTATGAATGTAAAACTTAATGTATGTATGGGGCTCTTTTCCGAATCGGCATCCTCACCCTTCTCCAGTTGGAACCAAATTTTTATGAGTTTCATAAATTGTTCCTGAGAATTTGTTGTCATACTTTTAAAGTGCTTGCGATTCCTCGTGATTTCTTCGGGGATGACTGAAATTGGAGATTTTGATATTTAAAATTTAAATAAGATATAAAACTTGCAATGCTCTGCTTTTCATTTTCGGATATCAATGTTTAAGAAATTTTTTTAATGTGAACATTTTTGTTTGTTATATCCCTTTGCTGAAAGATTTTCTTTTCCTCCAATTTTCTACCTGGATGTCTCAAATTGAAGTTCTTCGCATGAAAAATTTAGATAAAAATTTAATTTACTATGTCACTTCTTTGTTTTTTTTTTATATTAGCAATTAAAAAATAAGAAACATGAGAGCAATTTGGTTTTTCAGAACCCTATGCTGACAGTTTTCAACATTTAATCAAAAATCTATTTAAGTTTAATTTATGACATTTATGCCGCTTTATTGAACTTTTGTAACTTTGAAAAGATATCCTGGAATTTACTACTTCCCGCGAAACCCCAGGTAAATTTATGTTAGTAAACAATAAAGAGAAAATTCCCATATTTATTTTCGGATGTTTGGCGAACAATCGATATTTCGCTTAAAATCGTTTCTGGCTGGTGTAGTTTCAGCCTGATGTTATCTTGCCGAAAAGCAACTTTATGACAACGAACGAATATCAACAAGCAAAAAGCGATATACTACAATGCCAGTGGTTAGCTAGCTATTATAACTTTCTGATATTTCTATGCAGCACCTCAACTGCCCATAATTCGCTCCGATTTCTCGCTCGACCATTTGCTTATATTCCCAAGTGTGTATTTCGTAGATGCCATACATATCTTCTAACTCCTCTTGTTATTATTCCCAAATGTTACCGTACGGAATCGCGTTTTCACATATGTTAGGTCGTTATCAGACATTCATGTTGAAAGAACAGAAAGATAAACTATTTTGATTACACTCTAGTCTGCGATTAATGAACAATAATTATCTGCCGTTTCACTAAAAAAGCATGTAATGTTATTAATTGTAATTCGAGGCCACCTAATTAGCTGCAATTTTAACAGTTTCTTATCACAAATTAAAATTTCTATAGGAAGTCTGGTAATCTTAAAGCATGGTGACAGCTTACTTTTTTTATAGATATTAGAGAAAATCCGGTAAGGTTTGAGGATGTGGTATATAGTTGCAGATATTTTCCTGCAAATGGCGTAGAAGTAAAATCCACACAATATTTAAAATGTTGCCAAAGAAAGTTCTTTAGCAACAATTAATAACGTCATATGTAGCCATCCGCGTGAAAAGGGCACTTCTAACATGTTCTAGTTTACTAGATATTTGCAATTTTTTAAGTCTGGATCAGTGTCGTTATTTTCGTATTTCGTATACCATAGGGACCCTTTTTATGCGACGGTCAACATATACATTCACACATAAAGAATATTATAAAATATTTCAAATGATTTCAAAATATTTTTAAAAAGTGACAAGGCGAGGCAGGGGAAAAGAAGGCCAAAAGAGAGATATTCAGAGGACCGCAAGGGGTGATAAGATCTGCCCTTTAAAGGGAAAATTGTAGTTTCTAACTTTACGAATTACCAACAACGTCAGATATATTTTTACTCCTTAAATTATTCGGTTAGTAAGTCGTCACATCATGGAATACCATTTGACATTCAGGATTACTAAATATATGATTATATCGACCATCCTTACAGGTTGAGGGAGAAGAAGAACAGGAAAAAGGAGGAGATAGGGGAGTGGAAGCGTGAAGCATGCGGATGACTGCTTCAGGGCAAGGAGGAAATATCATGAAAGAGGGGTGGATGAAATGTGGACGAATAAGTTACGAGAGAGCAAGGGGAGGGAACAATGATGCGAAAGTGATAACACAGAAAAAAGACATGACAGAGGCGAAGGCATGGTACAGTGGAGAAAGGATGGTATGAGGAGGAGTGAGACGAGTGGAAATGAGGTCTTTGATGAGAGAAAGGGGGAAGACGACGATGTGTCAGGTGGATTTAGATGAGAATAGAAAATTATATATTTGATATGCGAAAGATGTGAGTAATGTCATGTGGAAGGGTTGATAGGGGCGGGGGGGGGGGTAATGGATGTAGAAATCTGTGGAAGAGGGGAGAGAGGGGACGATTGCGCTGGGATAATGAGCGAAATGAGGGTAGGTAAAGGAGTGAGAAATAGGGAAAAGGGGAACAGCTAGGAACATACTTTAATCGCCCACGCAATACACTGATTTAATCCAACAGGCAGTGTAAACAAATCCGATTTAAAAATAACGTAGAAGACTAGGCTTTTGTTGAAGACTTTTACATAAATTAGGCACCATAATAGTAGAATTATTATAAAGTCTTTTTTATAACATGTCATCAATATATAGGGTGTTAAAGAGAAAACTACATTTTCCTAGAAGATTGATTAACTGTCGTCTGAATTTCTAAGATAGCTTCCTCAGTATAAGATATAAATAGCTTCGTATTTCAAGAAGGTTTTATCGAACAAACCTCATTTGAATATTTATAGTTTTATCGAAACCTGAACTTCTTGAGTCAATCGACAAGGCGTCTTTCTGACATTGGTATCACCATGAACTCAGAACACGTCAGCAGAGAGATTTATCGAGCAATTTTAACTTCTGTATATGCAGCATTGCTGCATCTCTTTCTCTCTCCTGAGAGTCCCGAATGTACACTCTAGCACTATGCGCATTGAAGACTCAATGAAGACATTATCCAGTTGAATGAACATTGAACGCACCAAGAAAACGAATGATTTTTTTATTTTCTTCCGACTTTTGGACCAATGAACCTTTAAAATGCGGCTGAATATCCGGCACATGAAGTAAAAAAGAATAAACCTCTTATGAACGCTTTACATGCTAATTCAACTGTCCGTGTTGTTTCAAATACAATTGTTGCATTTATTATAATCAGATGATTTTTCTAGTCTTAAAGCATTGATAATACATTTATTTCATCATTATTTTGTCGATTTCATAATATAGACGAGGACCTAGACCCTCTTTTCTACGGTAGATAGTTGAATATACTTATTATCTCTAAATACCTTAAACTTAACTTTATTGAATATTAATTCAAAACAAATAATCACATTATTCTACTTGTCAGTATGAATTATATGATCTAACTGTCCCGTATCGTCAAATCTTAAAAATATTTAAAGTCGAGGGGTAGGTAGTGGTACATAATTATTTTTATCTATATTAATTTCTGATACTAAACATTCACTTTCCCTCCTCTCTCAGTGCACCCCTACGACTCATTCCGCCCGTATTCGGCTCGTTTCTAGCTCGTTTCATTTGCTTCTGGAGCCTACAGCAAACTGTACACTCGTGTGACACTGCCATCTTCCTTCGCCTTAAGCACGATATTCTATGCTGCCGTGTTGAAACAAGAAAGCGGTTCCTATATTTATGATTTAGCCACTCGATTCAAAATTGTTTCCAATATATTAAAGTAGAAAACAATTTCAAATCAGGTAGCCAAAAACCAAATCTTGTAGCGCTATTTTCGGTACAGAATCGAGATTTTTCGGAATATTTTTGGACTAAAATATCCTTTGCATACCTTATAGATATTTTCTTAATATTTCGCTATAAGCCCACAGGGCGAAAATTTTTATATCTACCGGATATCCACAGTATATTCTTCGAATTTTTTTAACCTTTCTGGGATATTTAAAAGTCCACGAAAAATTCAGGATATGGTATGGATATCCCAGGAATATAGAAATTTTCTAGGACATAAATTAGATATTCCGCAATTTGTCAGTGCTCTACGAGTTATAAATTCAAATTTCTAACCTAATTTAAAGAATTCACGTTGAATAAAACGTAATGTTTGGTGGTGATTTTTTTATTGTTGAATTTAGCTTACTATACTCAAATTTCTCCAGTTGGAAGTTGTTGATGAACGGATGAGGAAGTACTAGACCTGCAAACTACATTTCCCAAAGGGCCTCGTCTATCGTCGTTGCCTCAGCTTGTTCGAATCTATCCAGCAGTCTGATTCAATGGGGACGCCATCCTCCATTCTAGATTTGGAAATCAATCTCAGAAGCTAATGCTCAATCTCACAACACACCTGAAACTTCTCACCCCTATCTTTGCGGACAGTTTCTGCGGGCAGAACAATTATTTATTCTTAAAAAATAATGAATACATATTTTCATATGCTATTTGTTTATTATTTTTAGACACCTTTAGGGGGGGGGTTAGAGGCGAAAAAAATGCATATTTTTAAGAATTTTTTTTTAAATATGAATAATTCTTTGTTATTAATTTGAACTGTATATTTTAGTACTACATTGTAACTATTTTTAAACCAATTTTCATTACAAAATATTTTCAAATGACTACGTGACATCGAAAAAAATTTAACTCATCACTGGATTATCTGAAACAAAAAAACACAAATGCATTTTAAAGGTGATATGTTTCTGAAGGTAATCAGGAAGATTTTTTTTAATTTAAAAAATTTTTCACATCATTTTGAAGACAACAACGCGATTTTCGCTAAAAAAAAGTTAATTTGTTATTGTAAAATGAACAAAAATGGTTAAAAACGAAAAAACACTTCCTGCTTACCTGTGGAATAATGTGAGGAAATGGTGTATCAAATTTGAAAAGAATCTGTCAAAGAAATTTTGAGTTCTAATGTTCACGAACTTTAAATACGTGGTTCGCAAGAAAATCGATTTAAAGTATTTTCCTCGGAAATCAAAAATTATGCAACAATTAACTTGTATAATTTTTTATACTTACACAGAATTATCAATTCTAGGTCCGTAGAGTAAATCGCTGTCATTCATAACATACAAAGCCTCTTTGATCAAAATTTTTTTTCTAAAACTCTACCCCCCCCCCCCCCCCCCTTAAAAATGGATAAAATAATACCACACAACTTTCGATGAGCGTTGATAATATTGATTTTTTAATCTGTTTTTCATGAAATTGCTCTTGCAATATAACTATGTTGAGAAATCTGTTATAGATTATTCCATTAATTAACTCAATTTTCGACTCAAAGTGTAATTTCATTCGGAATTATATTCAGGCACAATGTCCTCTTATAACAGTTTAAGGTCTAAGCTAAATGAATATATGATACAGGTTAGATCTCTGGTTGACACATCCATTAATTATCTTGTAGTTTCAAGAAGGCTAATAAATCTTGAATGACGATGAAAGGCCAGTTTTTTTGCAAACATTTTGATAATACATATCTAAAACTTAAAAGGAATTTTTTGAAGATAAAGAAGGGTTTAAGATTAGAGACTGTTTTTAAATTACGTATAGTTTTTTTTAACTACATTGAATCCGCAACAAGAAAAGACTTAAAAGAGAAGTATTCCAAAAGAAAAACATTCATTTTTTAATTCCATGAACGTACTTCATACAGTGCTGAAACAAGTTTTCGCAAAATCATGTGGTGGAAAACATAGAAAGCTTTCAAATTTGCTGCAGGAAACCATACACAGATTCTATCACGTTCATATTATCCAGGCAGCAGGGTCAAACTCAACTTCTAGAAGCCGGAATGCTGGCTGGATGAGGAAGGGTCAAAGGCAAAGGGGTTAACCCACCGTGCACCGAGAGCCCCTATATCGTAGTCGAGACTTTAACCTTTAGTAACCCCTCCACTCCTTTGTACTAAGATCGTTTTCCGATTGGACTTGGCGAACTTGGCACAGTTAAGCCAGCTTTTCCGAGTTGCATATCATACAACTTATCGATATGTGGGACGCCTGCATCTCGAGACAAAATGATTTTTCGTTCCTCAATTTATTTCAGTAAATTCAAGAAATTTATATTTCAAGAGTTATTCCACTTTTTAAAGGCAAAAGCTCTCAGCCTTATTGAATAAAAAGCTTTCATGAGATAAAAGTAATTACACAGTAAAAAGCAGGAATTTTTCTTCCTGTCTCTCATGTTTTCGAGGTCTCATTTTGCGTCCTAAATTTTCTTAAGAATGTTTCATTCAGACTGCAACCTAACACAATTTTATTTTTTAAGATTTTATCCTCGTTTTTAATTTAAAAATATAGATGCACAAGACTTTATATTATATTAGCTCACAATTAACAATGATAGTTTGTATATTTTTTCGATCGTAAATCTCAAAAGGAGGAAGAAATCAGTTTCAATTCAGGGCAATTATCAGGCTTAATTTGAGGTTTTTTTATAGTCTCAATTTGAAACCCTTTTTGCTACTAGATATTGCTGCGTCTCCAAATATCGGAACATTTGACTTATAATAAGACTAACTTTCCAAGGGATTTCAAAGGACCATTTTTATCCGTAATCTGCCGATTTCTTTTCATAATGTATTAGGTGTGACCGTTTAAAGTTAAACCGTTCGTTTAATATTATAATTTAACGCATTAGATAATTGAAAATCAACAAGTTGGCAATATCATGACCCCGAAATATTATGTTATTGTGTTTGTAGGAATATATTTTTTTCATTCAAGTGTCTTATTAAGGGTGTTTTTTCCGCTTCGCATCTGAACTATAATTATAAATGAAATATGGTCTTTAATTTATTTTAATTGTAAGAAACGATATCAACCTATCGATTTATAGCTCGTAGAAGTTTCTTTTTTTTTTAATTAAAAGTCCTTTTAAAAAAAACTTTTAATAATATCATCGTTAAAGACAGATGGCGCATCTGTCGGCTTGTATGCCGACTGTAAGATAAGCATGATGGCTTTTATATTTTCTTTCATTTAGTAAATTTTAGGGCGAGTTTCCATCCCTTCTAGAAATAATCAATTGAGATTGTTAAGAAACAATATAACTAATATCTGAATCGTTCCGAATCATGCTTCTTAATTGTGCCAAAGCGATTGATAGCGATTAAGCATTTTTCATTTTAAATTGTTTCCGATCGGTTACTTCGTATTTGGCATGTGATGGCAGGACTTTTGAATGGCGGGAATTATTTAAAAACTGTTATTCACTTTTTTTAACAGTGTATATTGCAAAATAAAGTTCATAAAAATGTTATAGATAATTTTTACTAAACGAAATGGGTGCTACGATAAAACGTGTGCTAATAGTATAATGTATTAAAAATATAAAATCAGATATGCGATAAAAATAAAAAAGTTGATTTTATATTAGTGAAAGCAGCAAAATTGTTTTGTTTTTTTACTATTATGCGCTCTTGGATTATTTATTGTAATGAACATTTTATAAAGGCTTATAGGTTTTAAAATCGGTTGAGATTAAAACAAACTTAAAGGAATATTTTAAAAATTAGATTGAAAATGTTTAATAATTACAATTTTATATTATAATTACAATTTTAAATTACAAGCGTGTTTAATTGAACAATTTGTAATTAAATGCAATAAAAATTGTACAATTGTAGATCAATGTATTGAAAATTATTTGGCTATAAATTTAAATTCTTAAAAAATTAATCATTCAAATTGAAACCTTTGAAAAATAAGGGTATAGTATCAAATCACAATAAAATATAAAATGCAAACTTAAATAATAAAATAATTTATAGCTGAAAACCAAAACTGAAAATGATTATAAAAGGAATAATTTAAAATTAAAACTTTTATGGTTGAATATTCTCAAATTGAAAATATTTAATTTTAAATGTACAATTAAAACATTTGATACCAGCTACTTCGTGTTTCAGAAGCCTGTAACGTTGTATATTTAAAAATTATGCCATGTGAAGTTGAAGTAATGAAAAATGTACATTTTTAATCTTGTTGCGATTTGATTTGAATAGGTACAAATTCAGAGACTTAAAACATAAACTTTTTAAAATTCGGGCTCCTAAGTTGCTTAATAGTAAACTTATTAATTTTTTAAAATTTTAACACTTCAAATTCAGTTTCAAAAAATTCTTAAATTTAAAATCAAACTCTTATTCTTTGATATGCTAAAATGTAGAAAAACGTCCATACTGTTACATGAAAGTTTACGAATACATGATTTTAAGATTAGGCATAGACAAATCAAATTATGTTAAATTAATGAGCAGATTTACTGAAAGTGAAGTCAAGACTCCAACGACTTAACTTGATTATTGGACGTTGATTAGGATTTTAAATCTGATTTTAATCTCATTTAAATTTCTTCCATTTTTATTTTAAATGTTAAAAATTGAATATTTTAAATATTTAAAATTAGAAAATTTCGAGGATTCCAAATCAAACTTATTTAAAAATTTATCATTCTTATATTGCAAGAAACTTAAAATTATTGGAGAAGTCTTTCTACTAAAAATTTTTAAAAATTCAATTAGTTACCTACAATTTATTTAGCCCGTGTTTCCAAATATTAGCTCTACCCTAGGTTTTATAATGATTCCAATCGTTTCCAATTGGGTATCTATTATTCTGAGTAAGAGGTTAATATTGTTCCTACATTATTTTGATATTGCTATAATTATTTACAAGTGGGTTCTTACTTTTCAAAACAAACAAATGTCTACAATATGAATATAAAAAGAAGTAAATAAAGATTTTACAACAATATAACCACTAAATCAAACTACTACTACCTACTTGATAATCACACTATATACCACCTGAACACACATTCTAAATTTTGTTCTTAATTTTTTGGTTAATTTATGAAAAATTAAATTTCTAACCAATAAAAGCGTGCACGCCATGTGTGTTACAAACTAAAACCGCAGAGGGCGCCTTGCATGCAAGTGCATTTACTCAATTCGATACGATTGAATGCGATTGGGAACAATTGACACAACAAGCAACAATTTAAACCGATACAATTGTTATTCACTCTTAATCGTCGTAAATCGTTTCTAATCGATTGTTTCTAGAAGGGATTCAATGATAAAATACGAACTATCGGCCATTAACTAAAGACTTGGAATTTTGTGAGAGAAAACGTGTGTTTTTTTTTTATTTTAAATGTTATTTTTCTGTTCTTTTCTTTTTTTTTAAATTCATTTTTGTCTTTTGTTTACTCAGAAATTGCTTTTATGCCATTCATATAAATGACAAAAAACTCAGAGCCTTGCGAACGAAGCTTGTAAAAACACAACCGACGGCGCCGAACATAAATTAGAATAGCGTTTGCTATTCATTCAGTCTGTACTTAACGTCTTGTCGCTTCAGCAAAATTTTTTTCAATCTGACTTTTTGCTGTCTCTTTTGGGTCCGTGATCGTCCACCCTAAACCAAATATCTGTCTCCGGGGTGGTGCCAGCCGGGGAATAATTTAACGCCCGAGGTGAATATTGATGATACCTGTCCTAAATCTGCATAAGGTTCTCGCCACGATGACGGAATACCAATACGTTCTGGTTCCGGTGACGTGCGCTCAACTGAACGGATTCTAACCCACCATCCGTTTTAATCCAGAAATATCGGTGTCACCTCATATGTCGATCGCGCCCTTTGTTACCGCCTTTTCTTTTTTTCCTCCAATCTCGAGGAATAAAAAGGCATCCAGCTGGGAAAATGTCAGGATGAGTGAGATGAACGAAGCCGTTTATTGAGTTTCGAAGAGACAGTAGATGAAAGAAAGAAGTGTGGAAAAGAAGGATTAATTAAAATCTCCAGGACATGTACACCCTACTCTAAACTGTTTGATAAACGAATCGATTTCGAGAAGTACTTGAAAATTCACGAAACGGAAAAGCAATTATGCCCTGAAAACTCGACCGAAATACAAATTTGACTTCAGATTACTTTTCTCCAAAATTGGAGCGATCCTTTCATTCTCTACAAAACTTTCCTTTTTATGTTGAGAAGAGATAAATGATCAATCAGTTATTTTTACTGAAATTGATATTACATTTGACTTTAAAATGCAAACCGCAGATAGATTTTTTTTTAGATAATGAAATTAGAGTTTTCTTTGTCTGATCACAAATGTATAGTAACGTCAACTAATTAAATCGAGTATGTAATTAGGTCCTGGATATTCGGAGAGGTTTCGCCGACTCTGTGGTCATCGACGTTCTCTGTGCTCAATAATTTTAACGCCCACTGTGATTTCGCCGAAAGCAAATTAGAGTCGAATTAACTACCCGTGTAGCTTTAACCTAACAACATCGTAAAATACTGCCGTCACATGAGTGACACGAATTCGTCAGACCCACGATTATTGCACAACCAATGCATTTGTCCTCTGACCGCTTGTGCAATCGGCTGTCGTTATTAGGACTGTTTACCAATTATAACTGCGTGCAAATGAATTTCGCATATAAGAAACGTTCTGTAAAATATTATTTTGAACGAAACGTTGATGTGTCTCTGCAAACAAATTAAAAAATGACTAATGTGACGAATGTATATCTGCGAAGACATATACTCTGATTGAGAAAAATCATTTTGAAAATTGCTTCCCTATTTGTCAGTCAATCCCTTGCGAAAAGAAATGACAAGAGTGTTCTTCTTTTACGACAAAAGGAAAATAACAGGAAAATGACAAGTACAAATGACAGAAAAATGACAAACATGCATGCTGAAATTTCTTTTATTGATTTTATCTCGCATTGTACGCTGTTCCCTATTCCCTCATGTTTCCCTTCTTGAAAGGATTCCCCTATTTACGTTTCCTCTTAAATGCGAAATTACTGAGAATACAGAATGCGACAATACTGGATTTTAAATGTGTTGAAAATAAATACTAAAATGTAACAATTTCAGCTAAGAATAAGCAATACTCGAATAATATTCTAAACATTACAAGAAAATATCTCGTATTTTCGCTAGTAGTTGAACAATTTGAAAGTATTCTAAAAGCATATGGGGGCCAACTATTTACGCACACTTTTTTCGCGTTTTTCTAAACGTTCCATTTTTTATTTTAAAGCCAAATTTTACGATTTTAAATTTATAAGGTTCAATATTAAATGCAATTTTAAAGTTTAATTACTCAAAATTACAAAATATGAAATGAAAAGCCTATTATATTCTATCATTTAAAAGCTGTAAAAATCTATAAAATTTGAATTCTCATTTTGTAATAATGAGCAATTTTCAAAATTCATTCTCGAATAATTCTGATTTGATTGCTTTAAAATCTAAATTCCTCAAAAATATTAATTATTCTGTCTTGATTTTATCTTTGTGATTGTTTTTAATTTGAATTAAATTTATTAACTGTTAATTCCCTTTCTCTTGTATATTGGTACGATAATCTCTTTTTTCCAATCGTCTGGGACGTCTCCCATTTGAAACATAAATTTATCAATTCGCTCAGTCGATGTGGTATGCACGCGCCACCGTGTTTAAGCATTTCAGCGTTAATACCGTCTACCCCGGCAGCCTTACCATTCTTCAAGTTCTTCATTATGTCCCTAACCTCAGTGACACAGACTTTTTCAATTGAGTTTTCCATCACATCGTGTTCAACATCGCAGTTGTGGTGTCCTATAGCTTCATCTCCGAATTGTCTCCTAAAATAGTCTCCGAAAGCCTCTAGTATTCCGTCTGCATTATATACCATTCCCCCCCCCCCTACTATTTCTCATGTTGACAATTTCTGTACTTTTGTTTCCTTTCATTTTTTTTATAAAGTAGTTTCCTGCTTCCTTCAAAGTCGTTTTGTATTTTGATCTCTTCTTCTGCTCTAATTGTATCTTTACTTTCTTTAACTAATCGTTTAAGTATACTGTTTTCGCGTCTATAATCATTTCTACGTTTATTTCTTTCCTCATTGCTAAGACCTGCGATGTTCAAAGTTCTCTTGTACGCTTCCCTTTTTGCTTTTTGGGCAGCCTGAATTTCATCATTCCACCACGCATCACCAGACATTCTTCCTACAACGGCGGTACCACACACTTCCATCGTACATCTAACAAGGATATCCCGTAAGATTGTCCAGGCGCCCTCTATATCTTTGTTTTTTATACGGTCCTCCCATGTTGCCCCATCTATGCTTTCGATTATCTTATTTTGGAAATCTATTCGTACATCCGGTTTCTGTAGGTTCTCAATTTTGATTCTCGTTTGTTTTGCTTTCTTGATTCTCTTTTTTCTCTATCCCCGACCTAAGTTAATTTTTGAGATCAGAAGGTAATGATCAATATTGCATTCAGGACCCCTCATGACTCTTGTATCTTTGACTAACTCTCTTAGTCTTT
>NC_046660.1:98453287-98455008 GCF_010883055.1 Belonocnema kinseyi | reverse complement strand
TTATTATACTATTTTATATTATCTGGGTATAGAAACATGTTTATATTGACTTACATCATTTCTAAAGCTTATGCATTAGGGTGGTTCGAAAAAAGAATATAAAAGATTTGTTTGAAACTTAAAAGTGTGTACATATTTCCTTAGCTTTTTGAAGAGGATACGAAATAAAAAAAATAAACGGTATACATTTTTGCACAACTTCAGCTAGAAATTAGCAAAATTGATATTTTGGTAATTTAATAACAAAATAGATTTCGACGAAAACATTTTTTTCGCTCTAAGCTTATTTACTTCTATGAAATTTACCCCCAAAAAATTGAAAACATATTTTTCCATAAAAAAAATTTTCACAGCGAAATTTTCAGTACTATTACTAAGGGATTTAATGTTCGTTTTTTCGGCACAACCTATTCTACATTTATGCAAGTAAGATTTTATGTACAGCACACAATATCCTGAAGGAAATCCAAAGGAGCAGTGAGAAATTAAAAAAAAAAAACTAAATAAAAAGCGGAAGCATATACCAGAAGGGTAAAAACAAACAACCAAAAATTGATAGGCTCAAAATTGTACAATTTCAAGATGAAAAAGGAATTAACAGTTTTTTTTTATTATTACACCACTAAGCCATTTCCCTTTCGGGGTAGGCGTGACTCACCCGGTAGGGGAAAGGAGTAGTGTGTGGAAGGGATAGAGATTTTTCAGATTGATCCAGAAATCTCGTGCTATTTAAATAAATAACACGTTCGTTCCGCAACACTGCTCCGACCCAGGTTGCTGATCAATCTCTGTAGCAATCACCCCAAGCGAAGAACCTCACGAAGTTGTTATGTAAGGTTCCCCACTTGGGTCCATTAGTGGCCAAGGTCTTTTGTTTCAGGCGTCATACACTCTACTGACTCTCTTTTTATTAACTATTTGCCGGCATACTTTACAGTCCTGGCATACTTCTCAAGCTTCTTTTATGTCCATGCATTTTTTCATGCAGGCTCTCGTATTTCTGTGACTTCTTATGTCTCTTCTAACTAGGGTCTCATTCACATATTCTAACCATTCTTTCCACGGCCTACCTCTGGGCACGCTGCCATTTACTTTACCTTGATACACTTGTTTCGTTAGTCGTTCATTTGGCATTCTCTCAACATGTCCGAACCATCTTAACCGATTTCTTTCCCATGTGTCTACTAGCGTCTCTTCTGCACCACATTCTTTTAGAATTATCTCGTTACTTACTTTGTCCATCAGGGTTTTCTCGCATATTATGCGCATGAATCTCATATCGATTGCGTTAATTTTACTCTTATCTTTTTCTTGATAAGGATCTGAAGGTAAAAGAATTGCGTAAAAATATGGACGTGAAGAAACTAGACATTTCATGTGTGTCTGAATTTATGAAAAAGGGATGTGAAACCAAAGACATAAAAAACGGCGTGTTGAAAGGCGGATTTGAAATATGGTCAGGAGTAGACTGTGAATCACATGGTAAACAAGGAGTAGGTCTGATTTTGAATGAAAGAGCAAAGCAGCATCTCGGAGACCATGATTTCGTGTCTCCCAGACTGCTGTGGGCTAGAATGAAAGTAGGAATCAGAAGACTATTCATCATAGTATGCTACGCTCCGGTTGATAGTGATCCTAGAGAAGTAAAAGACGCCTTCTGGGACACTTTAAATGACACAATAAACATTTGCGAACATGGGGAAAGAATAATTCTACTAGGA
>NC_046660.1:98443956-98453187 GCF_010883055.1 Belonocnema kinseyi | reverse complement strand
AATGAAGTTAATTCCAAAGAGAGCTTTCATTAGAATATTTTTATAATTTTGGTTTTTAAAATTCTTGTACTCCAGGCGGAAAAATGAAAAATTTTATATATATACTCCGATCTGTTCAGAGAAAAATATGCCTAGGATATTTATATTTAGTTTATTATATGGCAAATAATAGCTCAACTAAATCTTTATATATTTTTAAACACCTCACAACAAAAAACTAAAGTTAAATTTTGTTGCATGTAAAATTTCCTGCTGTTAAAGTTTACATGCTATTTGGCGAAAGTTTATCCTACAATGGACTAAAAGCTGTCGTCTGCTAAGGTGTCCTTTGCAGCAATGAGAAACCGGCAAAGTAAGAGTGAATTCGAGTTCTAAATCGGGACACCAGATTTAAAAGAAAACAGATAGCGCTGGCGTCGTAATTCTCGCTACATCTCGAATAAAAATAGAGCGATTATAAGGCGAAAGATTATCCTGGTAAGGTTGAAAATCGGAAATTACATTCGATTCATGTGAAGTTTATCCGGAAAGGTTAATTTTTGTTGCGGTGAATCTTTCTTCTGGAATTGATGTAAACTTTATCTTTTGTTTTTTCTGTGCTACGGCCATTAATAAAAATTATACTTACCATCCCTGCAAAAAACGTCAGATTAAAAATTATTGCTTCGCATTCATGAGATGTTCTGTGGAAATCTGCTTTGCGGCAACGTCGGATTGTTACGAAAGCACAATACTTTTTAATGCTAGAGTTCTTATATAACGTATAAATCTTGAATACGTTAGAATGAAAAAGGAAAGATTTCACCTTCAATGCGTGTTCATGCGAGAGTTCTAATATGTTTCAATGCTATAGAATGCGATTGAATGCGAAACAGAATTTTTATCAATGCTATTGAATGCGATTTAATGCGAAGCAGAAAATATACGATTGCTAAGCATTGAATCGCATTCACGAGGTGTTCTCTGGAAATTTGCTTTTGGTCCACATCGCATTCAAAGTGCAATACTTTTAAATACGTTTTAATCTGACGTTTTTTGTAGAGATCACAGATTTCTTACCAGGAATGAAATCGGCACTTCCATGCTATACTCCCTAATCTCGGGGTAGCAGTCTGAACTCTCCAATCTCCTTTTGTCTTAGCACCTTACGCTGCTACGCGTGCGTGGCGCTACCGGTCCACGCAAAACGAGATTGGAGAGTTTAGACTACTGACCCTAGACTAGAGAGTATAAGCATGGTGGTACTGAAATAAAAATTTTAATATGAAATATTGGAAAAATGAATTTAAAATCAAACTGCGCTTTTGATCTTGCTTATCACGTTTTTTACCATAATTAGGATTAAGACTAATGGAAAAAAATGTTTGATTTCAAAACGAAATAACTATAACAACAAAAATGTCTAAGCCGGTTGTGGTGATTTTTTAATTTTCACCAGTATGAAATCTGCACTATGATTCAGCAGATGAATCTCATGTAATAAAAATGCAAATCGAATTGTCGAGATTGTAAGAAGAGAGGTTCTGGATTCAGTCAGAAGGTGTGAGCAGATCTAGAATCAGTTTCCTGGGTCGCGAGGGACCTTCTTAAACCTTGGTGACCTCTCACAAGACTTGAATCCCCGACATTTTAGCTGATGGCAACGTTATCACTATTGGATCTTGTCATCGTTGGCCAGGATGAGGCTGCACAGACCACCCAACCAGGAAGTGGACGTCGTAACCTGTATATCAGGTCGATCCCATTCTCGTGAAGCGTTGATGTGCTTCCTGCACCATCTCCTAAATCTGAAAGCTTCCACCTTTTTATAAAAAGGAAAATGACATCGACACTTTCTTGGGACATTTGGGAAATTCGGAACATCAACTTAATGTTAGTTTAGAATGGCTTTCCTTGAAAGCTAAAGTGAAGGTATCTTTCAAACGCTTCCAACTATTCAGAAGCTGTTGAAATTCAACAGGATTTCTTTAAATTTCCTATTTATTACAATAATATTTTAAAGATATGCATATATTTATAATTTATATATTGTATAAGTTCCACATATATGTTGAACGTATAAATTTATTATATGATATTGCTAAGCCGAATAAAGTTCATAAATCGGAACGCTCTAAATTTGTGTCAAAAAGTGAAAATTACACACATTTATTGCTGAAATGTTACTTAACCAGTGAACACCTAGTTCAATTTGAACTATATTTCTCAAGTAATCTTCTTGTTAGTACAGGATTTAACTCACTCACGAGAAATACTGAATTTGGTCCATGTTGTAAGTCAACAAAAACCATAATTGACAAAATATTAACTAACAAAGAATAAACCTAGATCGGTTACTAAATCAGTACCCTTAAAACATATAGTCAGAGCTGCCTGTACCGTTTCCAATTAGAATACGTAATATTGCGCAAATAATAATTTTAATAATATTAATACATAAAAATCTGCCCGCCTCGCGGGCATATTCTCACCGCACGCTGCGCGCGCGGCTCGCTTCTCTCGCAAGATTGAGCGCGCCTCGGGCGCGCGAATGTTGAATCTCGCGCTTTGATCTCTGATATTTATTCTTTCCATTTGTAATGCTTGAATAAAAATGTATCAAAAATATTTCTTTTAGATAGCAGTATTTTTATGCATCTTGATATTCTGAATTATCTACTTACTAAAATATGGTCAAAGATTAAGTTTCTGAAAGCTCTGTAGGCTTTCAGGTACACATTCTCACCGTGACACTCGCGCTGCGCGCTCGATTTCCAAGGTACATTTGTAAAAAGGTTTTGTTGAATCTTTATTTTTTCTCGTAACTTTCGTCGTTTTTCGGCACATTTTTTTATTTTTATTTTTATTTTCAATGTTATTTTTACGAAGTACGCGTCCTATCAAGAAGTGATTCTTAACGAAATTGTAGATCTTTTTGGGATAACAATTTTTTTAATTCATCTTTTTTCGTACCCTACATAGTTTAACCACAGAATGGAGTTTTTTATTTTTAATTATTTTTTGTGCAATCAAAATTTGAACTTTCGATTTTCCAAGAAAATCCGAAAATTTGTTATGATAATCTTGTAGCGTTTTCAAAAAGTAATGTTTTTCTTTTTTTGACTTTTTTTTCAAATCGTGCGTTTTTTGGCTTAAAATGTTGATTTTCGGTTGATTAAAAAAATTGAAAATGCTATAACTCTGAGAATTCTCTTTTTACCAAAAAAAAAGTCATTAGGATAAATTGTTTGTCCTTTTTATTGCTATGAATATCCGTACATAGAATTTTCAAGTTCAGAAAAAAGTGGTCTCAACAATTTTCCAAATGCGCTCACTTTTTAAATTTTGTATAAAAAATGGCTTCTGAACGAACTCGTCGTTTCTTTTAGGACCTAAAAAAAGTATACCAAAGATGGATTTGATTCGTTCATTTTTTCGAGAGTTATCGTGTTTACGGATGGCCGGACATACAGACAGACAGACGCCATCGTAAGAACTAGATTTTCGGATTCAGGGAGTCTGGAAACGTGGAGATCCGTTGAAAAACAGTGGTGTCAAATTTCGGACAATTCTAATACTTTCTCAATCATAAATTATGAGAATGTAAAAAGATCTCAGGTAGTTAGATGCTCGGGATTCACGCTAGACTAGAAGTCCGGGGTTCGATCCATGAACCGGTACCTCTAGAAATTTTCATATGTACCTTTACCGAGATTTTGGTGGTTCGGAACCAACCTTAAGCTGTTGGTTTCCCTATCATGCACTTGACTGAAACCCAGTGCATGAATTATAAGGTGAAACCCCAGGCTTTGTCCACTATTTCAAATTAGGCACACTTATCTTATCAGATCACTTGATTGTATTTCAAAATGCGTTCGTAATTTATGCTATATACCGGAACAGTCCCTCGTGCAGTCTATTCAATAAAACATCTCCAACCATATTCCTTCGACATAATGGGCTGTAATCATCTTAAGCCTGAGACAATAAATATATAATAAAATAATAATAATGTAATTGCTGCAAAGGGCATGGCTAAAAAGTATTAGTTATTAAAAAGCAAAATAACGATTTTCTTTTATATTTTATAAACTTTTACTGTTTTATAAATCTATAATATAAGTGTGGCCCATTTCTTTTAAACACCATCATAAAAAACAGTGTCAAACAAATTATCAATTACACAACCACACACAAAAAAATAAGTATGCGGATCTGGTAATAAGACACACGTATTCCTATGGATTTTGGGGCGCTGAATTCAAATTCGGTATCAAAAATCACCCACCACGTCATGGTTGAGCCATAACCTCAAAAAATGACAAAAAATCATGCACTGAGGCAAATAAATTTCAAAATAATGCCAGTGATGCAAATTTTCACTTCAAAAACATGTCGACAACTGTGAAGGATCAACCCTTGCCTGATATCAACTTATTTAACGAACTTTACCCAACAGAACCTGACCTCACCTAACCTGAATTAACCGAAATTTATTGAACTACACGTAAAGCTCTGGAAGCAGATTTTCCCCGTAGCAAATGTGTGCTACATCAAATGGGTCAAATCGAGCCTAACCTAGAAATAAATCTAACCTAGCCTAACGTAACCTAACCTCACGAAACACAATTAAACTGATTGTGTTGTCCCGTTGTGTTTGCGGTACCGTTTGAATCAGCTTGGGCTTAACCTGCAAAGAGATCAAACCTATCCTAACCTAAAAAAACCTGACCTAACCTAACTTCACGTAACACAATTAAACTCATTGTGGTGTCCCGTTGTGTTTGCGGTACCGTTTCATTCAGCTTCCGCTTTACCTACAAAGAGGTTTAACCTATCCTAACCTAACAAAACCTGACCTAACCTAACCTAGCCGAATGAAATTCAACCACACGTGTAGCTATGTAAGCGTACGGTTCTCAGTCTTAAATGTGTGCTATATTTAATAGGTTAACTCGATCTTAACCTACAAATGAAGAAAAAAGGATACGTTATAGCAGGCAGAAAATAGACTGAAGTAGGTCTATAAATCAATTTAATTACGATGAAAAGCAAGATAAAATGTAAACACGAAAGATAGTATAAATATATCCTTTAAGTTTAAGAAAAGCAGAGAGAAAAAAATTTTGAATAAAACTCTTATTCATTTCATGTTTAAGTTATAGTTCTACATTTTAATTGATACAAACATTGTCAGGTTAATTGAAATGGGGTCAATTCTACTTGTGGTTCTAAGTTATTTCAAATGAGTAATGTGCGTCTAAATTTTTAACCACCTGTAGTACAATGAAATGAATTTTATTGTGTTACAACGGGAACACTTAAGTTAATTTGTGATTCCTTAAGCAAAATTTCGTTAGGTTCTGTTAAGTTAGATTCATTTGTAGTTTAAGATCGAGTTAACCTATTAAATATAGCACACATTAAAGACTGTGAACTGTACGCTTACATAGCTACACGTGTGGTTGAATTTCATTCGACTAGGTTAAGTTAGGTCAGGTTTTGTTAGGTTAGGATAGGTTAAACCTCTATGTAGGTAAAGCCGAAGCTGAATGAAACGGTACCGCAAACACAACGGGACACCACAATGAGTTTAATTGTGTTACGTGAAGTTAAGTTAGGTTAGGTCAGGTTTTTTTAGGTTAGGATAGGTTTGACCTCTTTGCAGGTTAAGCCCAAGCTGATTCAAACGGTACCGCAAACACAACGGGACAACACAATCAGTTTAATTGTGTTTCGTGAGGTTAGGTTAAGCTAGGTTAGATTTATTTCTAGGTTAGGCTCGAGTTGACCCATTTGATGTAGCACACATTTGCTACGGGGAAAATCTGCTTCCAGAGCTTTACGTGTAGTTCCATAAATTTCGGTTAATTCAGGTTAGGTGAGGTCAGGTTCTCTTGGGAAAAGTTATGTTAAATAAGTTGATATCAGGCAAGGGTTGATCCTTCACAGTTGTCGACATGTTTTTGAAGTGAAAACTTGCATCACTGGCATTATTTTGAAATTTATTTGCCTCAGTGCATGATTTTTCGTCATTTTTTGAGGTTATGGCTCAACCATGACGTGATGGGTGATTTTTGATACTGAATTTGAATTCAGCGCCCCAAAATCCATAGGAATACGTGTGTCTTGTTACCAGATCCGCACACTTATTTTTTTTTGTGTGGCTGTGTTATCTATTTTAAATATATCTAAATTCTATAATTTTGTAGTTCAATAAAATACTAATAGTTTATATATACTCAATCTTTCTTAGCTGTCGAAAATATGTTTGGCCCAAAACTTTTGCACACCATTATAAATGTAATGCTCAATATTTAGATTGCAAGCTTTAATTTAGGTCACATTATTATGAAACGAATAGGAAGCTCTCCATAAATACATTACTTGCATATTTTCATGTGTATTTTAAAGATCTTTTGGTGGAACCTACAGATTAAGGTGGAATTCGAGTCACCAGAACCTCGGTAAGAGTACACAAAAAAATTACCAGAGGTACGCCTCAGGAATCGAAACCTTGGACCTCTAACGTGAAGTTCGAGCGCCTAACTGCCTGAGCCATCAAGGCTCACAGATTATTATTATTATATTATTATTATTACTGCAAGCTTCCTCCCCTCTTGCACAGGACATTATTTTATTTCTTTTTATTATAAACTATATTTTAGTCGTTTTTTTAAAATGTTCAGAAATATATTTATTTTTTAATAATAATGAAAATATAAGTAATGAAGTTTCGGATTAATAGTTATTTGATCAAAGTCCATGGTAGAAAATTCCTGATCTGTTCTGTTGGCGATTCTAACTCCGATTAGCACATTTCCCTCTTTCGCGACACACCCTCGAAAATAAAACGTTTCTCATAAATATAGTCTTTTCCGAGGCCTTTTCTGAATTAATCATTTTTACGATCTCTCGGTGTCGGAGATCCCCATTACTTTGTAAACTTTTACTGCCTTGTTTGAAATGTAGATTTGTGCTTCCTCCAAGCTTTTCAAATCATTACGAAGATACAAGTAAATGGATCTCGTATCTCGAATCCCGCAATCGTTATACACAGCATGTAGCCCAACATTTCGAAACCATATCCCCTATACATAAAAGTACATCCAGTAAAGATTAAAATATAGTACAGGAATCACAGAGATTCAGCAGTTCAATTTTAGTTAAAGAAAGGGGGTTTTCAGGGAAATGGGGGATTTAATTTATTATTTAAAACTTTTTATATAACACGTGTATCTCTTTTACACATACTATTCAGCCATTTGTCTGATTAGAGGAATTTTCTTAGCTAGTTTTGAAAATTTTAGTAAATACCTCAACACTATTTACTGATAAAAATACCTCAGAAAAAATTTAAGTTAAAAAAGAATATAGTGCAAAAAACAGAAATTGGAAGAATTATTATTTATGAAAATAAAATGAAAAAGGATTTTTTCAAAATGGGCTGTTTGTTAACATAGAAAGCCTATCAGTATAACACTCAACTTTACGCTGTATTCTTTTGGGTTTTAAGAAAACTTGACCCACTCTAACGGCGGAGGTAGTAAAAACAACAAGGATGGCGGAAGGTTAATTTTAAAAATTTTAGAAAGAAATGTGTTTGATAAATCAATATTCCTTCTGGATTTTGCAATTACTGAGCAGTAAAATAAAAATCATATTATCTAATATTTATATAAAACACGTTGTGTGTCTGCAGTACATGTACTAGTTAGTATACTCACTAAAAGTCTACATTGTGCAAGCACAATATCAACATTTTCTATCGGAAAGCAATTGTTATTGGCTCGCGCCCTAGACTAATAAAATTACTACTTCAGCACACAACAGTGCAGGTTCAAATTTATTTTTGTATGTATAGCCAGACTCAAATCTAATCGAACCTCATGGACTTTTCAGATCGTAAACAACTCTTGCTTATATCACTTGTTACTCACTCCGAAGAAATTACTTCCACATCACAAGAGTTGAGTTTGAATTGGAAATAAAGTGGTTCAGATTCTTCACAATTTGTTTCTCGTATTTCAAAATTAACCACTGTATATATAGACTGGCTTTAAATAACAAGCTTCACAGTGATCCTAAAATTTTTTTTTAAAGGGCACTTAAAATGGAAAAAGTGGACTTTTAGGGGTCTCCTAAAAGTACATACATTATAATAAATTCACATCTTTGTAAAAACGTTCAAGTTCAATGCAACTTTTAGCAACCTAAAAAAATGCTTTACTATTCTTATATTACGTCTATCATAATTATTAATATTATAAAAACTAATAACGTACCCGTTGTTTTAACATGGATTTCAATTTTTTTCTGTGTTTTTTTGCGTTTTAAGTGAGCTGAGTTACCCAAAAAGCTCTCAAAGCAAGGAAAATAGGATGATTTCCTTCGAAAAAAGGGGAATCAAATAATCTAGATAATATATTGAATTCATTATGAAACAATTTGAATTTCAAAGACTTCAAGTCGAAATATATTAAATTTCCAACAAAATACTTGAATTTTCAAGAACTAAAGATTAATTTTTTATAACAAGAAAAAAATGTCAACCCAAAAAGACGAATTTTCAACAACAAAAACTTGTCATCCAAACAGTTGCACTGACAAAAAAGACTAGAGCAAAATACTAATTTTTTCCAAATCAGTTAAATCCTCAACAAAATAATCATCATTTTTAAAAATTGGGTGAATTTTCAAACTAAAAAGTCTATTTTTTCCAAGACACTTGAATTTAAAAAAAATATATTTTTAAAGAAGAAAGACAAAATTTCAGCCCAGAAAGATACCCTTTCTATCATAAAAGATCTATTTTCAACCCCAAAGGACGAATTTTCAACAAAATAGGTGAATTTTCGGCCAAAAAAGATGACTAACAATATAGTTGCATGTCCAACAAAATATTTGAACAAGCTGATTTATTAATCCGCAAAGATTAATCTTCTACCAAAAAATGAAACTCAAACAACAAACGAATTTTCAATCAAATAGTTGAATTTTCAATCAAATAGTTAAATTTTAAATCAAAAAGATCATTGTTTTACGAAAAAGACGTAATTTTAATAAAATACATGATTTTTCAACCCAATAGTTGTATTTGTAGTTTCTTCTACTAAACAGTTGAAATTTCAACAAAAAAATAATTTACGATTTATTGATAAAAAATATTTTATTTTCTGTGTCTCTGCTCCTTCATTATAAAAAAAAAACGTTTGAAAAAGTTATGTGATACCTAGAGAAAAATGGTACAGG
>NC_046660.1:98442502-98443856 GCF_010883055.1 Belonocnema kinseyi | reverse complement strand
TTATTGATAAAAAATATTTTATTTTCTGTGTCTCTGCTCCTTCATTATAAAAAAAAAACGTTTGAAAAAGTTATGTGATACCTAGAGAAAAATGGTACAGGATATGATCTCTTCGTTTGTCTTTAAAACAAAAAAATATAATTGTACCAAAATAATAAAACCAATTTATACATGTTCTTGATTCATCAAATAAATCAATAAAAAAATTTCTTTGTATCTTACCACTAAATTTTAATTTGTATCAAGCCTGATTTTAAGATTTGGTTACTACGGGTTATCAGATCAACATGTGAATAGATTCTTGCTAATTTTAGTAAAAAAAGGTTGACCTAATATGAGTGGAATTTCGTTCTCAAAACCATTTGTTACGTAAAATACTTTCAATTCTGCGAATCACTAGAAAACAAAAGTTAAAAAGATTTTATCGTAAACAGCTGTTTGTTAACGCAATCCAGTGCTTACTGTATAGTGGATTATCTTACTTGCTTCACTAGTGCACTATATGTAAAAAATATATATGTCACTTTTTTGATAATTGTAACAGTGTTGCTTATGATTTCCCTAATATTAATAATAGTACCTACACGGAGAAACTCTGGCACGAACGGTTAGTGTTAAAATAATTTTTTTTCATAGCAGCAGCAACAGTTGCTCTAATGTTTAGTGACAACCGCGCTTATCGCTCGACTCATTCGCCGCAATGTACCAACTGTGCTATGAGCAACATCAGCTGATCGAGATGAATGAGCGTGCATATGCACATCGTAATTGTTTATAACATCAGAGTATATAATTTTTCATCACATTTAACCTCAAAAATCTTTTAAAATTTTTTATGCTTAAAACAATGATAATATTTATGCGTTGATAATACATTTGATAAATGTAAAGGATTACGAGGCATTCTACTTTCGCCCATAAAGAAATAAATTTTTTAAAGTTCAAACCCTACCTTACTTAACCTTCATGTACTTTTATGACTTTTAATTTTATATTCCCACTAGTAAAAAGTCCAATTATAATTCGAAAGTTCTGTTCAAAAATATTTTCTTTAGATTGTATTGCGAAAATTAAAATGTTCTGATGTTGACAACTGTGGCTCTTGTTATTCCAAATATTTGTAATTTTACACTAACCGCTCGTGTCAAAAGCAGTGACAGCTCTTGCCACGGTCGCTCCGTGTAGCAATATTCCTATTATTAATAACAGTAATGCTGAAAAATCACAAAATAAGAATAAGAATGAATAAACAAGTAATGGGTCATCAAAAATTACGTAAGGTGTTTTTCTGAAACTTTAAACAGCCCCTCCCTTATGTAAGATTCCGTAAGATTTTCTTCTACCCCCCCCCCCC
>NC_046660.1:98429828-98442402 GCF_010883055.1 Belonocnema kinseyi | reverse complement strand
TTTGGTATTAGATATTGTTGACAGATGACAATACGCCAATTAGCACAAATGGTAAGTTCCGACAGTGCCTACAAGTGTGCCTACTGGCCGCTAGATGGCAATTCCGGTTTCATATGTATACACCTGGTAGTAGACTTTTCAACCAAAAAAATTAACTTTTAACCTAAAATAGTTGAATTATATTGTATTGGGTTCTATTAATGCAGTTCACATTTAAGTGAAAATGCGAGAAAGATTAAAGTTTACGAAAACAGAAGAAAAGAGGAGAATTCAGGGACCGAAACCATTTCAAATCAGACAGGGCCCCCTTTATTATTATTTTTTTAAACCTCTACAACTTTTGATCTAATTAAGATATTTATAATTTTCTTCTTTCTAAAAGCGTTCATCGGCAGCGGTTTTTCTGAAAATATTAAAAATCAATTTTCTCAAAGAACTCACCTTTAAATTTTTTGCCAATTTTGTTGTTGTTGAACTTTCACTTTGATAATGAAGATATCTTGTTAGTTTCATGCTTGCTAAATAACTTTTTTTTAGCCAGGAGAATTCTTTTTTCTTAGAACTGAAATTTCTACTTTTTCTTGGAAACAACGATAGATACGAAAAACCGGTAAAAATCAAATTTTGCACATCTAAAAAAGTTCGAAAACTTTTTAAAAATTTATCATCAGAAAACGTTCCAAACGTTATCTAACTTTGTAACTTTAATTCTGCCCCCCCCCCCCCACCTGTTACCAGCCATTGATAACATCATTTAATGATGGCCAAATAAAAAATGTTTTTAGGGGACTGGAATGACTACTACCCATCTAAAAAAAGTAAAAATCAATTTATTGTGTAAATGACTTGTTATATATCACATTTTAAATCATTAATTAAATCAAGTAAGCCGTTTAACATGATCTGTCTTCCTTTTAGATCCTTTTATGTACCCGAGGAACTGCAATTCTGCAACTGCCTGCGAGAATCGGGCGCTAAGATAAACTTTCATTAAGGAAAATTCCTGAGCTAGAGTTGAAGTGTGCAAATAATTTGTTGAAATAATTGATAAAAGTGTTTTCTTTGCGAGTATAATTTGAAAGGATACTTTATCGCTGGATCTACTTCCCGTTGTTCTTCAGTTTCGCTGGGGTCGACGAACGACAGGAATGACTGAAACAATTAAATTGTCTTTAGGTCTACGACACACGACATATTTCAATTCATCACTGATCAAAGTTGGACTCTGACTGAATATGTATGCATCGTATGTATCGGGGAGGGAGATGTTACGATCGTAATGAAGAGCATAAATCATTCAGAATCGCTGTTGGAATCATGAAATGTGACCGGCTTAAGTATTCGAAACATTAATGTATAAACACGAGGGTGGATCATTACCTGTAACCAGTCGTACATATTAATCAACTTCCTGTTCTCTAAGTGCAGTTTATAAATTATACTGAGATCTGGCATTGTACTCAGAATTTCGCCGTCGTTACTCACATGGCAGCAATCACACTGCAAAAATAAATTATCACTAGGGTGGTGCGAAAAATCGACTTTCGAGTTTTCCCGGTAATAAGCGTCGAATAGAGAAAAACTAATATCTTTTGATTTCAGCTAATTCATTTCTACTTTCATAGCGACCGCCGCATAATTTCCTATTACCCAAAAGAGAACGTGTTTTCAATATATTTAATTCCTTTTAATTGTACCGGTAGACACACATCACAGAGACGTTTTGTATTCCGCAAAAGTAATTGCATTTTAAGTTGATTTATTTCATTCTAATCAGTTCGCAAAATATGTGTAATAAATTGTTTTAATTCCTGCACGTGGAATATTAGGATTTGAAATCTTGAGGCCACCACTAGCGGCAAAAGCAATATGGCCGGCGACAGTAGGTAGATGTCTCATAAGACTCATGTAAAAACATTGAAAATAAGTTATGAACCTTAAAAATAAAAGTAACAATAACTAAAATTTGTGATTTCACAAAATCCACACCGACACGGAGAAACTTCATAGAAGGAGAAAGAATTTTACATGCAGCACACCTTGTATTTTGCCGAAAAGAGGTGGAAAATAAAACTTCAGTTTCAATTATTGCATTTTGTTTGCAAAATTCGAATTTAAAAACTCTTGTTGACTAAATACTAGATTCTTCAATTTTTTCCCCTCATAAACATTTAAAATTTAATATTAACTATCGACATTTCAATGCGAAATTTGATTTATATCAGCTTTAAATGACAAATTAGCAGTAACTTTTTTCAGATTTGAGGTTATGTTGATATATTTGTACCTAAAATAATATTTTTATTTAGAACCTGTTTTCATTATTTTCGCTCGGAATGCTGAAAAAATTATTGAAGAATAAAACCGATAAATACTTGATGATGATTATAACTTTTTCTTCAATCTTTTTTATTGACAGTGGTCCCCTGGCGGACCGAAGGAACCGAATGGAGCCTCTACAAAGTACCCGTACAGACCCCATTGGGTTTCCATTCGGTTCCTTTTTAAAAGACTAAAAAAAACAGCAAGATCAACTTTTAAACTGTTGAAATGCGGATTCTACGTTAAATTTTCTATTAGAAACTCACGGAGTAATGGCAATACTTTTATTTTGCAGCGTTAAAAATTTCAAAAAATGTCATTAACTTCTGCTGAAGGTGACTTCAAGCGCATCCATAATAGCTCAAGTAGTATGTTGCGCGCGAAGTTTAAAAATAAAATTCTCTCTCTTGCATCGCAGTGTTGTTGTCTGAGGTTTCCACTATGTGGCGCTAGCATCCAGACAAAATTCTTAAAGTTACCGACGGAACGCTTATTATCTGCTACTAAAAGAAGATGCCCTTGAAGGCGCCCTTGAAGAAAAAGTGTTGCGATTAATCCGTGAGTTTCTAATGCAAATTTTAACGTAGAATCCGAATTTCAACCATTTAAAAGTTGATTTTGCTGTTTATTGTTTAGTTTTTTAAAAAGGAACCGAATGGGGTCTTTACGGGTACTTTGTAGAGGCTCCATTCGGTTCTTCCGGTCCACCAGGGGGATCAAGCTTGAAAATCCGTTTCAATTTCGTGAATTTTTTAACTTTATTCTTTCTTATTTTTCGAGTCTGCCTCTCCAGATTTAAAATTATTTTAATATACAATATTCAATTAGATATTGTCTGTAATGAATTTTTTAAGAAGTTTAAATAAATTATTAAAATACAAAATTGAATATTTTCCGAATGTATAAGTTATAATACTGAATAAATTCTTTTAGTTTTAATTATACCAGAGCCAAAAAATTTCTTATTAAAAGGTTGATTGTTTTCGAAATTCTGTATAAAATAAGCCCAGGGTGAATCTAATTTGTCTAGTTTTTTATTCTGATTTTCCTACAGATAAGATGTTTTAAAATGTTTCCAACTTTTTTATCACAACTTCAAGTTCTTGCAATTCGAAAATAAATTTGTTACAGTTTATACTCGTAACTGTTGTGATATAATAAAAAAATAGCTTCAAAATGAGCCCAGGTATAATTAAAACTAAGAGAATTTATTCAGTAATAAAAAAAGAGGTGGCCTAAAACTTTCGCACGGCTGTGTATGTCGATTGAGAGGAACAGGATTTGCAAATTTTCATTTCCGGTCCGGAGATTTTTAGACGGAGGAAAAAATAGCGTATTCATAGTAATGAAAACTCTTAATTCTTCTTACTTCAACGCTTAATACCGGGTTGGTTATGTAAAATTCGAATTAAAAAAAGACGAATTCTCAATGTGTAGACTCAGAGAGAAAGTTGCCTGTTTCATTTTGAATCGCGTGTATTTCTTTTTCACACAAACGGAATCATTAGACTAAGGCTAAATGAGGCAAAGGGATCATTTTTGTTACGAAAAGATTCTATTGGGGAAAATTGAAAATCTTCTTATCTTTAAATATAAGAGGAAATTGCTATTTGGGTCAAGAAACATTTCTCTGGGTGGAAATTAACATGGGATTTTACAAGGGAAAAGCTCGCTCACTTCTTGAGGAATTTTCCAAGAATAATTTCCACGCCATAACCTTTTATTTTGTCGACATCCATAGTCCCTGTACTATGTCCAAAAACTGTAAAATAACAGTTTTACGTCAAAATGATGCTAAAAGTGATATTTTAACAATTCTTTCGACATGAATTATTTTTCTTCGATAATTCATAAATTTCCAATAATTTTTAACTCATTTTAAAATGTTTAAACTAAAACTTTTAGGCAATCACACAGTAATATTTTGTTTTGTGACAAGCTATTGTTTTCTGAAATTAATAACTCAGTTAATGAATTCTATTAGAGGAACATTTTTTGTTGAACATTTTGCAACTATTCAAACAATCCAAAATTAGTTTGAGAATATTTGGAAACTTGTCATTGAGTGAATAAAAATAATTCATGTTGATTTTTTTTTTAATACGCCCCTTAGCATGCTTTTTATTTTTTAGCACTGCTGTTTAGTTTGGGGAATCGGTTGAAAATTAAAAGTTAATAAGGGGAAATTACTCTTTGAAGGTTCCTACAGAAATGAAACGTTAGTAACAAGTACTTATCTTCCTCCCTTTTTCGAAAACTGAATTTTTCCTTTTTAAATTTCTTCAAGATATAGTTATTTCGACATTTATTTATCTAAAGATTCAAAAGAAAACAATTTTAAATCTCAAGAGTATAAAATTACAATTCTTAAAAGTTTTCACACTTTTAAATTGCATGCATTCAAGCCTGTAATTTTCCAAATAAATAACAAAAACTTAATTCCCGAGCACCGTAAAAATAATTTAAAGTAAAAATATACCTTGAGATAAAATCTGGGATCATTCAATGCGGTATGAACTGCAGCTCGGAGAGAACCTTTAATCTGTCGTTTCACCAAATTGCTATCATGGAAACAGAAAATGTCATGTCCCACGTATTTTCTAGGATTCTTCAGATAAACAGAAAATATGTCTCTGTCCAGATAATCTATCAAATTTTCCTGTGCTTCTTTGTACGGCGAATGTGAAGTCTTCCGTGCCTTGCTACGCAGATCCTTAAAAATGCACGTAAAAAATAAAAAAAAGAGCTCAAAACTTGAGAATTAATCAGTTTTGCTAGTCAGTTTTTGACGAACCTCTACAAATGCCATACGCTTGAGTCTCTCCCCTACTTTATTCACTTCAGATTTTGGTGACGTCTCTTCTGAATCAGTCTTTCTTGATTTAACTGGAGAAGGAATTTCTAAACTAGCATTTTGTATTATTTTGAAGTTCTTCTCTAAATTCTTCTTAAAACCCTGAGGTAAGAACTTTTCATTGTCTTTAGCAACTTCTATAACTTCAGTGAGTTTCAAGAGGAGCTCTTCTTTAGCCAGGTATTTTAAAAGTTGTAGTGCACTCTTGTATTCTTCCGAATCCGTTAAATTTGAGCTAACAGCTTTCCCGTATATTTCTCGAAACTAGAATGAAATTGAAAGAATAATTCTCACTAAAATATCAATTTTTTTAATAGGTAAGAATCTATTTCAGAAAGACTCACTTTTTTTCCTAACGGAGCACTTGTCAGAGTAGCAACAAAAGCATGCAAGCATTTAAGCACTGACAGAAATTCGTGCATATATATTTGAAACGTTTTTGTGCGATCGACGAGAAATTTCTAAACAAAAAAATAGTGTCCATTATTAATAATACTAAACAGTATCAATCAATTCCAATTACGACCGATTTTTTGCTAATACTTTAAACTCCTTTGGATTCAATTCTTCTTTCCCTTTGAAGTAGTGGGCTATTGAAGGTAATTTCTTAAATTCCTGAATGTCTGAGAGCATTAAATTATCTATCTTCTCTTCGATGTCACTTGAATTGCAACAGAGAGAAGCCCAATTGTTGTCAAAAAAGTGTAGGGCCAAGCAAATCTGTCAAATTAAATATTTGTGAAAGAACTTGAAACTCGTAAAGCTCAACAAATGCAGGCCTCGGTCTCACTTCAGAGATCAAAAATATAAAAAAATTTGACAAAGTAGTGTCATACAATTCTTCAAATATTAAACTTTTCTGTAGCCCGATACCAGAAAGAGTAAACTGGAAAATTAATTTGATTTTTTAAGCAAAATTAAAATTTTTCTAAAGTTTTCAATGTTTATTTAAAATCAAGGTGGCGGTTTTAACCGAAGAAAAAAATTCCTGGTTTTTCCCCGGTTCGCAAACATTTTTCACGGCCAATCAAATTTAAAAAAGTCGTACTTTAAAACTAATATTTTAACATTTGAATTAATTAAAAATGAACTGCAAATTAAAGCACTCAAAATAGAACTCTTAATTTTTAAACTCTTAAAATTTAAATTTAAAAGTTTATTAATTAAAAAAATTTGTGTTCAAATGATCAATAATTTAAATCTATAAAATGCTCCAAATTGAAAAATCAACCTATAAATTAAATTTTTTTCAAAATTATAGTATTTAAGCTAGAAACATTAAAACTTAAACCATTGAATTTATTTAAACTAAACAATTTTTACATTGGAAGTTGAATTATTTTGATTTTAAATAGCTTAGATATCCTTAAAAATCCTCAAAAATGTATTTGAATGTCTTGAAAAATATACCTGTTTTTCAGATATTTTTTCAAAATAAAATATCATTTTCTATTTTCCGAGCAATGTTAAGAAAATTTTTTTATTCTTTTAAAGCATTTCACAGTTCTTAAAAGCTTCTGCGTTTTTTGTTCAAAATCTGCGAAAATCTACAAATTGTTTAAATTAAACCATGCCTATTTGCACTGGAATTTTGGTACGAATAGCCGAATTTTCTCGGAACACACGCTTCGTTTAATCTCTTCAAAACCTCTAAATATCTCTAAAAATTACTCGAATTGTTCTAAAAATAATAAGTGTTCATTTATTACTTACAGATAAAAATTTAAAAATTTAACTTACAAATTAAGCATTTTTCAAATACAACAATTAAAATCGTTACGTTGAAAGTTTAAAAACTCCTAAAAATTTCAAATATTCAAGGCTTTCTATTTTAAACAATCCAGTTTCAAATTAATTACATGTTTTACGACTACGGCTTTTGAATTGAACCAGTTTAATTCTTAAAGCTGAACTCTGAAAATTCTTAAATTTTGACTTTTGGATACTTCAAGTAAAGTTCAATTTTCAATATAATCAATTTATATTTATAGTTGATCAAGTAAAAATATTCTTTTATTACAAAATTTCAATTTCAAAAGCTTTTAACTTTTATTTTTTCAAGTTTTCGAAGACTGCATTTAAAAATTCTTTATATTAAAAATGTACGCTTAAAAATAAAAATCTAAAATTCAAATTTAAAAAATAAAAATCCATAAATTATGAAAATTCGTATTTATTTATCGCACGCTTCACAGTCTTCGTATCCAATAAGAAAATCTAACTTTTTTGTTGGGAAATTTTTTTGGTTGAAAACTCAACTATTAAGTTTTTGTTCATAAACTAATCTTTTATGGTTACAAACTTTATTCTTTGGCTCCAAATTGATTTATTTTGTTGAAAATTTAACATTTCAAAAATAAATCATAATTATCTATAGAAAATTCACCTTTTTTTAATGTGTTTATTTGGCCTAAAAATTCAACAATTTGCTTAGATCTTTTATATTTGTTGATTATGTATGGCCCAAAATCAGTAATTGTGAGAAAATAGTGTCTTTAGTGTCATTTTTTCGAATTATTAGCAAAATAGTATTATCGCTAAAAAAAAGTGTAAAATATTGTCAATAGTCTATTGAGTCCCAGGCCTGAACATATCCTTAATTTAAAATATACCTTGTAAGCTTGCATAAATCCATCAACCGATAAGTCATAAAAGAGAAATATATCCTGAAGCAAATTAAACGCATTTCCTGTTAGTTTAAACGGTATTTTATGTGAGAAAATAATTCCTTCCAAAGCATCCGATAAACTTTGCAATTGTGTTTGTGTGGAAAACACCTAAAATCATAGTCAGAGGTTCAATTAGAGACTTATTAATCTTCTGCGGAGCGCTTTGAATATATTTACATACTTTTACTCGAAGTTTTGATGTAACGTCGTAGGACAGGGTTCTATGCACGACATGCAAACTTGTTGCAATACCGAAGATTAAAACTATTTTCATTGTAGAGTATATACTGAATGGGTAAAAAAGTCACTGTGTAAATAATTAAATATATATATATATATATTTTTTTTTCATATGGAGCTCTAAACAAATTAGTCGATCTACCTTAAATTATAGACGAAATCGTGTAGTGCTTTGGCAGAAAAGTTTTCAAAATCACGTACAATTATAACGAGTGGTGTATTTTCTTTGTTCGATTCTTGATACCAGCAACTCAAAGCACGAAAAGTGCAATGAGTCTTCTTTATAATTGGATCGTCCTGAAATGGTAAATATTTTCAGAGGGATATCTTGAGAAAATTTGAGAAGTAAATTTTTTTTAAAGGCACTACAAATTTAGAGAAACCGGAATGCCACTACAAAATTTGGATAAATATCAAAAGTTTTGTTATATTTAGAAAGATTTTAACTAAAATTAATCGCACGATTATTCACCCTTTTCATAAATAAGATTTCCATAAATTTTCTCTTTTTATGGTGTCTTTCGTGGTAGCAAATTTGCGCATCAAACAAAATAAATAAATTGGTAAGATTGGGAAAGAATAACAGAGTGGCCGATTTAATCGACCAAATAAATTCCCGGTCATTTCCCGGTTCGAAAACATTTTTCACAGTCAATGAAATTAAAAAAATGGAACATTAAAGCTAATTTAATTTCCATTTGAGGTAATAAAAACTGAGCTGCAAATGAAAGCACTGAAAGTGTAACTGTTAAATTTTGAACTTTTAAAATTGACATTTAAAAGTTTTTAATAAACAAATGTTGTATTCAAATGCTCAATAATTTACGCGTATAAAATTGAAGGTAGTAACATTTTTCAACATAAAAAAATATAAATCCACGTTATCATTTTCAATGCTCTAAATTAAAAAATCAATCAATGAACTTTAAAATTTTTTAAATTATATAATTTTAAGGAATTTTAAACTAGAAACAACAAATATTGAAAAATTGAACAAATTTTAACGGAACACTTCTTAAATTAGAAATTCAATTATTTTCTTTTTCAATAGTTTAAAAATCCTTGGAAAGCTTCAAAATTGTATTTCAAAATCTTCAGAAATCTAGAAGATGTTTTAAATTTGTTTTAAATTCAAAATTATTTTGGAATTTTTTTCATAACTTTTAAATATCTATCAAAATGAATCGAATTTTTTCTACAATTTTCAGAAAATCCTGCAAATTTTAGAAAATTTCTTTACAATTCGAATGTATAAATAAGAATTGAACATTTCTTATTTGTAGGCGAAATTTGAGTAATTTTAAGAGATATGTAGAAGTTTTGTAAAGATTCAAATTTAATGTAAAACTTGAAATGATAGCATAATATAAAACAGAATGTAGATTTCCGCAGATTTTAAACAAAAAATTAGATTCTTTTCAAGAATTGTGAAAGACTTCAACAAAAAAAAAATAAAAACATTTTCTTAACATTCATAGCAAAATTAAAAATAATTTTTCTCAAATTTTTTCTACAAATGTTAATTTGTAAATTATACATCCAAATTTAGAAATTCCACTTAAAAATTAAGCATTTTTCGAAATTCTAATGATTCCAGGCTTTCTGTGTCAAACAATTCAGTTGAAGATTCTTTACTTTTAAATATTTGGTTTCAATTGACTTGTCTTAAATAAAAACTCAAATATTTCTAAATATCCAATAATTAATTTTTTTTTAATTAAAAATTTCAAATTTAATGGGTTAAAAATGGAATATTTTAGACTAAAACAATATTTTTAATTTAATAAAATCCTTTAATTAAAAATATATTATTATTATTATAATGAAGTTATTTTTAAGTTGAAAATGGTTTATAAACTTTCAGTCACACGTTCACACTTGTTTAATGACTAAGACTTTCAAATAGGAACCGTTTAAGTTTTAACGTTAAAATCTGAAAATTTAAAAATTTTGAACTGGTTTAAAATCGCTTTTGTTCACTTTTTATTATTTAAAGTACAGATAAATTAAAAAAATGTATTCATTTATTAAATAAAAATGTTTTTTATCAAAAATTTTCAACATCAAAGGCTTTTATTTCTTATTTGTTCAAGTATTTAAGAAAGCATTTAAAAATTCTTCAAATTAATAATGTAAGCTTATAAATAAACATTTCAAATGAAAAATTTTTAAAATAAAGAAATTTTGAATGACGCATTGTAAGCTAAACAATAGCATAACTGAAAAATATAAAATTGAACTAATTATTTAAAAACTGTTGAAATCGAACGTGGACAGATTTCTCTTCTCAAAATTTGTAAATTTCCCGGTGAAAAAAAGTTCACTGTCATTTCCCGGTCTGAAAAAATTCCCGGTTTCCCGGTCCAACAGCCACCCTGAATAAGGAACAAAGTAAGATGTTGGTTTTCATGACTTTAATTTTCTTCATCCTTATTTCACTGTTATATATTTGTCTCTAAAAAGTCAATAATATTTGATAGTTAGAAGCATACTTTTTTCTAATACGCTCTTTCATATATCGTATTACATAAGAAGGCTAAGTTAGAAATTAGGTTTATTAACATTTTTTAAAACTTTAAACATACATGAAGCTTTTAATTTTGATTTCTTTCTGAAAATATCGAATTGTTATTCACCACTTTAATTTCCTTATGTAATGAAGAATTAAGACTAACCTTTGTTTCTGCATTGATCAATTGATAAATGCTTTCTTCAACCATGTTTTTCATGTTATTACAATTCTTCGAGCTCACAGTCGCTATATAAGGAGTGACACTTTCAAGAGTCGACACTACTTTATCAAAAAGCATGACGTGATCAGGAACATTGACACCTAACAATTATTAATAATTCGTAATTAAGTCAAATGTATTAAACTATATATAAATAATGAGATAGATAAGTGTCATTTACCAGCCAACAAAATTGCGGTCGGTATTTCGGATGGCAGAATTTTCATTGAACCATCTTTTACCTTAGATACGTAGGAATGCAAGTCTTCCATAATTTGTTTGAACATTGTATAATTAATATCCTAAAATATAAAATATTATGCCAAGTTTTATTTATGAAGGCTACAATATATGGGCGCTTCCACGAAAGTGTCATTTTCCTGTTATTGTGATTAAAAAAAAACCCACATTTAAAATACAAGTTATATTATTTGGAAATTTATCGACAAACAAACTGAAATAGGAACAAAATCTTAGTCATCACAGAAACCAGCATACAAAGATATAACGTAATAGCTAAACCAAATCCCAAAAATATCCCTGTATAATATTTTTCACCAGTTAGAAATTTGATGTTTGAACATTCTGAAAAAAAAATTATTTTAATTCCGTGAAAAATATGCTACTAATATTTCAGGGGTTTGACAAATTGACACTATGCTTCGATTTCCAACCCAACAAAAAAAAACTCCGAGCCGTTTCACCGTTTTTACTATTCAAATGTCCCCTCCAACATCTGTAGGTGTTTTAAAAAAAATTATTCTGGTCATAACGTTCAATATATACATATTTATTTAGTTTTTAATTTCAAATAAACCGACGCTTTGACCAGTCTTTGGGTTTCCCTCAAGATAAAAAAATACGAAAGTGTCTGTAAAAACGTACATTTTTTATAAAATTCAATTCCACATGGTAATAAAATTCACACTGAATAAAATAAATATATGAATTTAAAAAATCTTTACCTGAAACAAATCGTTGATGACATGCAAACACAAATAAAACGGTTATCGTACAAAACCATTTTAGAAATTTCAGAATTTTTAAAAATTTGAGGCTTTGTCTAGAATTTCGTATTTATAATCTGTAGGCGTGGAAAATAAAAAAATCTGTTGATTTTTTATTAGATTCTAGCTTCTGTTAAACACCATATAAAGAAAAAAGATATCTAATTCAAGGCAAAAATGTCCCCTTCAACACTTGCAACAGTGGAAATTGCGTACGTCAATATAGGATAAATTTTTCACTCACTTTTCTACATTTCTTTAATCTTTTTCCCATACATTAATTTATAGAAGAGTTTAAGTAAATATCTTGGATTTTCCTTGAAAGTACTATATTTCAAATAACAGTTAAATGATTAAAAAATGTATTTGAACCTATTTTCGGCCACTTCTTATTATAAAAATGTAATCAAACCTTAAACATAATTTCAGGGATGCAACTGGTTCAGCCGTTCAAATTTAGGGAAAAAAGGGGATTTTTTAAAAGTGTAAGGGGAGTGAAAATACATTAATAAATATTATATTTTTTGTCAATTGTTATTTTATTATTAAGCATCGAAACGACCTCTTCTAATTAACACACAGTTTCTTTTTTTTTTCTTGACACAGCAGACTTAATTAATTCAGACTTCTTTTTCTCGATTTTTATCTTGAAATTTACTTCGGCTGGTCATACTGGTCATTTAGAATTTCAGACTCCTTTTATTATTATCTAAATCTCATACACCTGAAATATATTAATACTGGTTAATG